>NC_056729.1:1599302140-1599434640 GCF_019279795.1 Protopterus annectens
AAAAAAAAAATGTCCTTCATTCATTCTTCATTGTATAAAACGTATTCACATCAGTCATATTTTCCAAGAACGTAATGAAACAATATAATCTGGAGTTTCCTTAAACGTATCATCATTATTCTTGAGTTTCCTTATTGTCATTCCCGTACTATGTCCATAAATTCATTAGCCACTCTTTCTGACCTTAGCATTTCATATTTTAAACATCCCCTGGCTCCCCAAATCATTCAGGTCTCTTCAGTTTATGAAAACGCATTTCTTATCTTTCGCTTGACCTAAGCATCTTGTTAGATTAGATTTCCTCTTTATAAACTTTACATTTCATTTCAGCTTTAACTGGTGGATTCAAATTATATAACTTCCACAAGTACTTCTATTTCTGTACATGTTCTCCCCAAATAATTGGCTTGGGTGGCAAAAGCCAGGGTACCTTTTTGGCTAGGCTTATATTGGCCCTAGGGCCAATAGCCTAGTACTTACCTACCTATGAACCAAACATTCCTTAATTTTAACATATATTTACTCAGCTTCAGGGTATATTTCAAAATCTGGGATCAACACGGTTTTCAGACAAAATAAAGATGAGCATCTGTTGCAAAACCATTTTGCAAATGCCAGCACTATTAAGACAACTTTGCACCTTGGACACTAAAGAATCCTTCTAGCAGTGCATACATGAAGAACTCAAAACTTTACATAAACATGTTCATTCATGTCAACCTATCAAATCATTACAGTTTGTTAAAACATGAACAAGTTAACGGCTTCCACAGGTTGTGGATCTTTAATGCCACTGGGATGATAGTAGTACATTTCAGGCTATATCTTACTTTTATGTACTGACAGGGATACTGAGTCCTAATAACACCCTTTGTAATTCAAAAACAATCAAAAAGTTAGGAAGCTGCCTCCAAAAGGTGTATTAAAACGCATAGCAAATCTATTTGTCACACTACTGCAATACTCTCTAAATTGTTTTTTGTCTTCTTAATTTTAATAGCCTAGATGTGTTTCCTGCACAGAAAAGTTCAGAACTACATGCAAGAACATATACATTCTTGGTAAAACAGCTGCAATAATCTTTACCAAAAAAAGTCATTGATTCATGCAACAAGTAAAGGAGTGTGACAGGACATACTCACCTGCATTTGAAAGTCCCTTACCTAACTCATGAACTCAAAATGAGAGGGTAATGAGTTAATCTGAAATATTTTTCACCATTACTGAGGCAACACTTGGTGTCTGGAGCAAAACCAAGCACAAGAACCTATCAGTCAACAGTAAGATCCATTATCACCCAAATAGGAAGAAATATATTTCTGACCCCGCCCTCACTTGGTAATTGGTAAGGGCCAAATGAAAAGAAAACACAAGAAAAAGAAAGCTAGTCCTGAGAAGGACTTACAGTTTTAGCCTTGTGTAAACTCAGTGTTTGCCAGTCTCCCTTGCCCTGGGGGAAGTGAAGGCAGGTAAGCCACTTGCAGCAGGTAGTGAAAAAAGGAATGCCAATGTGTAAGAATCTAAGTTAGAGCAATGTTTAGTAAACAAAGTGCTAAACTCTCAGAGGAAGTTAAAAAAAACAAGGTTTACTTGCCTTCACTCCCTTCAGGGTAAGGGAGACTGGTTAATGCTAACTTTACACAAGTCTACAAACTTAAGTCCTTTTCAGCGCTAGTTTTATACCTCTTGTGATTGTCTTCATACAATCAGACTTCTCTGTTCTGCCAGGAAATTAGTCCAGGTTACATAATAAACAAATTGTCAAGTTATAGTACCTTCTTTTCTACTGACACTGTGTACAGTATATCAGTTCTTTATAATTTTCATCTATAACTTTATCCATCCAAACATGATAACAAAAAAGCCAAAGCTTCATAAGTTCAGTAAATGTCACAGTTATGACATAATGGCCTTTGAAGCTTGAGTACTATAAGCCTGTTTGCTCGTGCTAATATTTTCTACTTTCCATACACATAATATTACTTTTAAAGGAAGACAATGAGTGATTTCTTCTAATTGTAAGAGGAAGCTTATTATATAAACTCGAAAGGTATTATGTGATGTACTGATTATGTTTTTCCTGTTACTAATTTCTGCTTTAATGGTAAACTTCTCAACTCAGTGTTAGCTTTCTCATTACTGCATTCCAGACATAAAACATTTAAATGGAACCAGGTCAGACACTGTCCTTACAGACCAAGCACTGGTCACTCCATTTACCTCTCAACCTCTCAGCACAAGAATTCTGCACAAAGCCAAAAGTATAGTGAAACAGAAGGCCAAAATCAGGTAGAGATTTTAATTATTAGTCTTATTAACCTAAAAAGTGGATAGAACAACAGGTTTGGTATTAGCATGCATTTTCTGAAGGATATTAACTCATTCTTTCCAGTACAGTTCTTTTGAGTGTGTACCTTTAACTCCCAGTGAGTGTGGCTAGAGCCTTTAAAGAAATTAAATTATTACCTTACATTTCTAAGAAATACTCCTTGACAGAGGTCAAATATCAGTACAACTGTGTTTGCCATCATGTATACTTCAAGATAAAATATTCTGATACCTTGTATGTAGCATGGTTTTGGAATTATTAATGCAAATATGAACAAGCAATATTTGATGCCTTGAGGCACAGTAGGGGTTAACTGCAGAAACCCCTGGAGGTGCACTAGGCTGTAATGAGTTAAGTCTGACTTCCATTCTCAGTGATTTGCCAGAAAACCACAAATTTTATGAGAAGACCAAACATATGAAGCAAAAATCTGGGCATTCTGCAAAACGTTGGATAAATGGGACGTCTACCACACTGTAACACATACAAAAAAATTCTGATGTTTCGAAATAGTTCAATATGTTGAATTCTATAAATTTTCTTTATGGAAATGTACTTTTTCATGTTGTTTCATATAGATTTAAAGCTGAGCAATGCACCACTGTTATTCACTAATGGGTCAGATCAGTGAGGTGTAAAATACAGTGATCCCGCTGGAGTGATTAAACTTATCTTTTAGGATTAGATGGGGGCAACATAATATACTTTTCTGACTTAGATAGACATACACTTGTCAAAATTTTAATTTTTAGTAACAGATTTGGTTTGAGATTTGATCATCAGGTAGAATATAGAAAGGGCAAGTATTTGAAGATCTATGTGGTGGCAAAAGAAAGGAAATACATCATAACCAAACCAAACTGTTCAGAAACATGACTGGCATGAATATTTTTTTACATGGCAGCAATACTCATCCTTCATATCTTTTTTATAACACCTTTACAGAATTATCACTTAAGACACAGACAAACATACATTTATCTAAAAGAAAACAATCCATATTAACATATTCCCAGTTACAAACATTATACATAACATGTTTTTTTATACAACTGTCATCAATCCAAAATTACATAAATTGCTCAATTCATGTCTTCCCATAAATCTCACTTCTCCTCCAAAACATTATTCTACATGTATCATTTTCATAGTTTCCATTTATTTGTATGTAATTTGCTCCTGATCCTTTCCTAAAGATTGCATTTCTAGTTATTTTATCTCTGTTACAATATTCAATACTTCGAATACAGTTGGTTTAGACTTTGATTTCCATTTTCTAGTAATTGCTTTTTTGGCAGTCACCATAATTAAACTTAGCAAGGCTGTCCTTCCTACCTTTTAAGATCATTGCCCTATGAAGAATTTCTAAAATCCAGGTATCCTTACAGCCAGTATGAGGGTTACATAGAGGAAGCTGAGATTATTGGCATTTATTTTTCAAAAGAGGTTATAAGTTGAAGGATATTATGACATATTATTGGAAGGCTGCTATCAAATCTAGGCAGGAATTAGTGTAGAATGAAAGGTTCTGGCACAGAGTGAGGAAAAAAATTTAATAAGGGCCAATTAGGAAAAGGAAAAATCATACATTCTGTGTTACAGAATGCAATGTTTTGTCTCTCCCCTTCAGGCAGTAAAAAAATAAATAGAAAATAGAGGAAATTTGAAAAAATAAAAACACACTGCACTATGCTGTTATGGTGTCTATACCATATAATCGAAGCTTTAACTCAGCGAACATCCATCCGTCGCACCCAAAACAGCGAACGTTCACATCAGTGAATGTTTTACAGAAGAAATGGATTTAGTTGGCCAACATCAGGAAATATGCCCTTTTCCCCACTGTAGTGCGATCTCAAAAGTTTTGTGTGTGTGTGTGTGTGTGTGTGTGTGTGTGTGTATATATATATATATATATATATATATATATTTATATAGATGAGGGTGTGAGTTTGACATAGTGTAGTGTGTGTGCGACAGTCGCAATGTCGGTCAACTAATTCTATTCCCTATGTAAAACATTCACGTGAATGTTTGCTTAAGGGAATGTTCACTGTTTTGGATTCATTAAATGGAGGTTTGTTGAGTTGAACCTTCGATGATGTAATATAGACCCATTATTATGGGATGATTATGTATGAGACAAACTGGAGGTGACACTTATGGTCTCTTATGGTACAGAGACCATAAGTGTCCTTATTAAGGATAAGATGGTTTACAGCTACCTTCAGAGACCTGTTCACATGATTTTGGAAGTTTTGGAACTGCTCAGATCTACTTACCCTTGTGTAGATGTACATCTTGTAATCCAGTGCAACAAGACTTTGATAAAATAAATGGATGTCATTTCTCTACTATAAATCAGTTTAACTGTAATTTCACTGGGGTTGTTTATGCTCCTGAAATGCAACTATGGTCTCTTTATATATTGAACAAATTATCTACACTGAGAGATCAGGAGCATGTGAGACACAAATAAATAAAGACTTGAAGGCTTTGCAGCCATGCATTATTATCCTCATTCATTTTAAGTTGTTCAGTACAATTTAAATTGCTGTTTACTCATCTACTATTGTTTCTAGAACTTCAATGATGTCATTTTATAATTTATTTTCTAAGTGTTTCTTCACACTGTATCTACCAGCCATCCAGCATACCACTAACAACCATGCTCCTTCATTCCCTTGTCCTAGGTATTCCCCAGTGAGAATAATAGCTGGCCAGGGAAGGCCATCATACAAGCAAGCTCATTGTTGATTCGTACACTTGCCAGCATACCAACAATGAAACCCACATCACCAGACATCACTTTAGTGACCACAGTGTCCTCCCTAGTGTGGGTGCATGCTCCACTGAGATCCACATCACCAGATATCACTGCAGCGACCACAGTGTCCTCCACAGTGTGGGTGCATGCTCCAATGAGATCAGCATCACCAGACATCACTGCAGCGACCACAATGCCCTCCCCAGTGTGGGTACATGCTCCATTGAAACCAACATCACCAGATATCACTGCAGCGACCACAAAGCCCTCCCCAGTGTGGGTGCATGCTCCATTGAGACCAACATCACCAGCCATCACTGCAATGACCACAATGCCTCAGTGTAGATACATACTTCATTGCACTTGAGATGAGAACTACTACTGAAGCTACATGGTGGCCAAATGCACCCCTGGACTACCTCTTGCAGTACTGCCCCTCCTCCACCGGACTGTGGCAATGAATGGCCTGAGACTTCTCCAGTCACTCCCAGGATGGACACACCCATCGTCCCCTGCTGGCTCTGTCAACCTCCAAAACCACTCTTACAACCTCCAATCTTACAATTTATTTTATACGCATAATTTATGTCCTTTTTGCCAACTCTCACAATATTACATTTACTGACATGAAAGGTAAGCTCATTATTACATAGCAGATATGCATTTTTTGTAGACCATTTTTAATTTCAACATATTTAATTGACTTAACTATATTACATAGTTTACAGTCATCAGAAAATTTGGTTATTCAGAGCCCATATCCTGCGTTCTTCCATTAATAATATCTCTAAACAAGGGAACACTTTAATCCTTAGCACTGTTCTGCAGCTTCCTCACCCAAGAGCTCAAACTTCCTTTTTAAATATTGCTACACTACTAATAACGTCTCCTGGTCTGCTGCAATATCCCACTGTCAGTCAATTCTGGCACATAGAACTTCTTCGCAATTATTTGTTTCCCACATAAATTTTTCTTTTGTTTTGCATTTTTGCCTTCAGTACTTAATTTAAAAAAATGGATATATTGCAAACTTAAGAAACATAATAAAATAATAGAAAAAAATGCTTCCAGGTACCAATCACAACATCTTTAATGGAGTAAGCATTTTTGTCTCTTGCCCTTTAGTAGTTTTTAAACATTTAAAAATAGGACCATTGAAATTAAAAAACATTTTACTTGCAACAAATCTTTTACACCCTACACAGCTACTATATTCAAAATTTGATTTTGTTTACATTGGGAAACGTTGATGTTTCTTAGAAAAAACAGTTTCTGAACATCTGCACAGTACTAAAATTAAAGATGGCAATAACAGACTATATACATATTTTGTGCGCTGCACTGGTTTTAAGAAATGTATTTTTACTGTGATTTATTTATTTATTTATTTAACATTTGTTGACCGGGAAAGTCCGACTAGGTTCCACAGAGCCTGTTTTCAGCGGAGGCCTGGGGAGAAATGCTCCAGATGCATGTCTTTGGAATGTGGGAGGTAGACAGAAAGATAGATATGTGCACGCGAACACAGGGAGAACATGCAAACTTCACACAGAAGGCACCCCAGCCGAGAATCGAACTAGAGAACCTCTTGCTGTGAGGCAACAACGTTAACTGCTGCACCACTGTGCCGCCCTAATTGATTAAAGTGATTGAATGTATGAAACTGGCTATCAACAGAGGAGATTGTGACTCTCTTTTAGAGAAAAAAAATGCAATTATTATTACATGCCCCTGGAAATAGTGACATATTTGTTATCATTTGTTTACATGAGAACATTGAAGTAGTTCTGTTTTTAACAGCATTATGTTTTCTTTTTTTTTTTGAACTGGTGCTGTTTCATTGTGACAAAGTGTTCAATCATTAAACACATGGCTAGTAGCACTTCAGAGTGCCCCCCCCCCCCCAATCTTACTCATGTGTGCTAACCCTAACCTTATCTCTGACTCTAACCTCAACCCCTAAACACTAGCTTACAAAAAGTCCTTTCCCTAATTAACAGTACTACTAAACAGACAAAGTATGTCTGTAAGGTACTGGTATTTGTTTTGGTATTCCAATCACAAAAGGAGACTGTTTTCTTTTTGAGATTGTTATAGTCTTGTCCATTTTTTTCTCTTTGATTAAATGTGCTCTCGATGTGTAGGAATCAAAGCAACGTGCATCAATATTTCTGCATGGTGACTGTTAACACCTAAATGGACAGCTCTGATTAAGATTAGACAATTTATCTACATGTTCTTGAGAGGTAGAAAGAAGCCAGAGAAAACATACATGTGTACAGAGAATATACAAACTTCACACCGAACCCCAATCCTGCAGCTGTGAAGCAAAGCTCTTAACTACCATTTTTATTTCTGGTCAAATCACAGGATTTTATATTACTTCCAAGATATCTGTACAGCTATCAGACACCACCTGCCACTTTTAATGTGTCGAGTACTTGATGCATCTGACAGAGATTTGTCATACCTCTTCTGATTAGCTTCTCTACTTCTTTTGGAATGTTACCTGATAACTCTTTCTACAGACTACCATTAAATCAACTGTTACTTTCAATCAACAAATAGGTTAAAGGAGTGCCTCAGGTGTTCCATACAGCTGCTCTTCTTTCTGTATTCTCCTCCACAATTGTGTTAGTCATGTGCCTACATAAACCCCTCTTGTTATCTATGGGCTATGATATCCTCTAATAACCAACTCCTAAATTCTACTATCACTAGACATTGTATTTAGCATAATAATTCTAAAATTTACACTTTTTTTCTACTCCCCCAAGTCTCTGACCTTTTAAAACACCCATATCATACTACTCCTGACCTCTTAGCTAGAGATTTTCTAATAAAAGATCATCTCTGTGAAACTTTTCATCCTTTCAACCACCATTATCTTGTATTATCTCAGGTGTAGTTTTACTAGTTCCCAGCTGAGAGAATTGTTTCCAAGTTCTTTAAGTCTACTGTCTTGACAATGTTGCCACCTTATAAAATTGCTCTGCATGGTTTGTACCCAGTGAGACTATAATTGCCCCATCATTTTCCCCTTTGCATTTTTAGTGGCACTCTGCCTCACTTGTGTGCACATATCTATCTTTCTATCTACCCATCTATCTATCTATCTGTCTATCTATCTATCTATCTGTGTTTTTAAATACACTGTGATAAATATAAAACTGTTGCTGGTATTTTAAAGTAAACTGCATAAGAAATGAAGTAACCCATATTAAAATTAAAAATGTAAATAATTGTTTAAATGACAGAAGTAAAAGAGCTGCATTGTACTTGCCTTTTCAATATATTACAATATGGGAAAGAACTGTGTAAAATGGTATATTGCGGCATACTTTACTATAAAACTGCATTATAATTTAGAAAGGAAATCCTTGCTTCATAGATATGTACATTATTGCAAAGTTAATTCATCTTAGGAATGCTTAATAAGATCCAAAATAACTTCCTTACTTGAACTCTGGCTTGCTAAATATTACACCTCCCCCTTGAATGAAAGCAAAAAGTCATATAAATTCCTATTTGCGACTTACGTAAGCAGAGACAGATTCCTAAAAGAAGGCTTACTGTAATTCAGTTACTCGTGCCTGCTGGAGCACACTGTTTATTTTCAATTCCTTATGCAAGTTCTGTACTGCTTGCACATTTACTTGCAAAATAAATGTTTTCACTTATTTATATCAAGTAAATAACTGTATTATTCAACTTTAAATGCTTGTGTCTGATGGTTTATTCAGCTTTAAATTCTTATTTCTGATGATGTTTTTATTAGCCTAAGGTCTTATTGTATTTTATTGGTGTCCTTTGAACTGAGTGGTGTCTAACCTTTGAAGGGCCTGTGTGTATTTCATATCCTTTAAAGAAAACAAATCAACATGGAAATTTTGTGTAACTGTATATGTGTGTCAACACACACACACACACACACATACATATATATATGTATAATACTATATGTGGGATGCAATACAGTGTGAATACATCTAGAGAGAAATACGCAACTGAAATTTTGTAAGTAGTCACATATGCACTGATTTATGGATGTGCATGTATGTGTGTACATAACACACACATATACAGATGTACGCAAATATGTACACACAAATATGGGGTGTGTGCATGCATGTGTGTATTTAATTGTCACCATCCTAATCAACCTCCTTTCTCCTACTTCCTACATGTCTCAAATCTTTTTCACCATACTAGTTATTAGGCTCAACTTATGCAGGATGGCCAGTTTGAAGGAGATTGGAGACTGTAAAGTGGTGACATGGGAAAGTGTAGTAAGGAAGCATAGAATGGTGGTCTGTAGAATGACGTTGGTGATCTAGAAGAGGAGGAGAATTGTGAGGGCAGCACCAAGGATCAAATTCTGGAAATTGAAAAAAAGGTGAATGTGAGGGGGAGTTCAGGGAAGAGTTAGGACAGGCATTGGGTGGCAGTGAAGAGTTACCGAATAACTGGGTAACTACAGCAGAGATGGTAAGGGAGATTGCTAGAAAGGTGCTTGGTGTGACATCTGGACAGAGGAAGGAGGACAAGGAGACCTGGTGGTGGAATGAAGAAGTACAGGAGAGTATACAGAGAAAGAGGTTGGCGAAGAAGAAGTGGGATTGTCAGAGAGATGAAGAAGGTAGACAGGAGTATAAGGAGATGAGGTGCATGGCAAAGAGAGAGGTGGCAAAGGCTAAGGATAAGGCTTATGGAGAGTTGTATGAAAGGATGGACACTAAGGAGGGAAAAAAGGACCTGTACCAATTGGCTAGACAGAGGGACCGAGCTAGGAAAGATGTGCAGCAGGTAAAGGTGATAAAGGATAATGAGGGAAACGTACTCACAAGTGAGGAGAGTGTGTTGAACAGATAGAAAGAGTACTTTGAGGGGCTGATGAATGAAGAGAATGAGAGGGAGAGAAGGCTGGATGATGTGGGGATAGTGAATCAGGAAGTGCAATGGATTAGCAAGGAGGAAGTAAGGATAGCTATGAAGATGATGAAGAATGGAAAGGCTGTTGGTCCAGATGACATACCTGTGGAAGCTTGGAGGTGTTTAGGAGAAGCAGTGGAATTTATAACCAGATTGTTTAATGAAATCTTGGAAAGTGAGAGGATGCCTGAGGAGTGGAGAAAAAGAGTTTTGGTACCGATTTTTAAGAATAAGGGTGATGTGCAAGCTGTAGTAACTACAGAGGGATAAAACTGATCAGTCACAACATGAAATTAAGGGAAAGAGTAGTAAAAGCTAGGTTAAGAAGGGAGGTGATGATTAGTGATCAGCAGTATGGTTTCATGCCAGAAAAGAGCACTACAGATGCAATGTTTGCTCTGAGAGTGTTGATGAAGAAGTACAGAGAAGGTCAGAAGGAGTTGCATTGTGTCTTTGTGGACTTCGAGAAAGCATATGACAGGGTGCCTAGAGAGGAGTTGTGCTATTGTATGAGGAAGTCGGGAGTGGCAGAGAAGTATGTAAGAGTGGTACAGGATATGTACAAGGGTAGTGTGACAGTGGTGTAATCTGCAGTGGGAGTGACACATGCGTTTAAGGTGGAGGTGGGATTACATCAAGGATCAGCTCTGAGCTCTTTCTTATTTGCAGTGGTGATGGACAGGTTGACAGACGAGATCAGACGGGAGTCTCCAAGGACTATGATGTTTGCAGATGACAATGTAATATGTAGTGAGAGTAGGGAACAGGTTGAGGAGACCCTGGAGAGGTGGAGATATGCTCTAGAGAGGAGAGGAATGAAGGTCAGCAGGACAAAGACAGAATATATGTGTGTGAATGAGAGGGAGTATAGAGGAATGGTGAGGATGCAGGGAGTAGAGTTGGCGAAGGTGAATGAGTTTAAATACTTGGGATCAACAGTTCAGAGTAATGGCGAGTGTGGAAGAGAGGTGAAGACGAGAGTACAGGCAGGGTGGAGTGGGTGGAGAAGAGTGTCTGGAGTGATTTGTGGCAGACGAGTACCAGTAAGAGTGAAAGGGAAGGTCACCAAGAGGGTAGTGAGATGAGCTATGTTACATGGGTTGGAGACAGTGACATTGACAAAAAGGCAGGGGTCACAGCTGGATGTGGCAGAATTAAAGATGTTAAGATTTGCACTAGTTGTGATGAGGGTAGACAGGATTAGGAATAAGTATATTAGATGGTCAGCCCAGGTTGGACGGTTTGGAGACAAACCAGAGAGGCGAGATTGCGTTGGTTTGGACATGTGCTGAGGAGGGATGCTGGGTATACTGGGAAAAGGATGCTAAGGATGAAGCTGCCGGGTAAGCGGAAAAGAGGAAGGCCCAAGATAAAGTTTATGGATGTGGTGAGAGAGGACATGCAGGTGGTTCGTGTGACAAAGCAAGATGCAGAGGACAGGAAGAAATGGAAACAGATGATCCACTGTGGCGACCCCTAATGGGAACAGCCGAAAGAAAAAGAAGAAGGCTCAACTGCAATGGTTGTTCCATTCCAAACTTTGTAGGCTTAGTACGTTTAGTATGTTTTCATACTATCTAAGAACAGCAAAGGTGATGCAAATATAATTAGCCCCTGCCCTTTTCTATTCTGAAGCCATAAAAGCTATCTTCTTCCCTCACTAATGTATGGTGCCCCTCTACTAACTAACGTATCTGCCTCCATCTCCTCCAAAATGGAAAGATGTTATAATAAAATTTCAAAATTCGCCATCAAAGCCAAACACTCCTCCCACCATTGCTCTGCCTTCCACTCACTAAACTGGCTAGAATTTCCCAACCTTCTAGACTACCACCAACTTACTACTGTCCACAGGCTTTTATTTAACCCTGCTAAATGTCCTGCACTATCCAACATCCTACCATACACCCCTAACAGGCCACTTAGATCTGCTCACCTAAACCTAATCACTCTCTACAAACCAAACCGACCTGCTGGACAGTACCTCCTGTGTTCCTTTTCCTTAGCCAAAAAATGGAATACTCTTCCTCCTTCACTACGAATCATAGAAAACTCTGACAACTTCAAACCCAACTCCATTCCTACTTGTTCTCTAATTGGAAGTGCGACTGCACTCTCCCCACCGAGCCTTCTACTCTCTCTACTCTAATTGTATTTCTGTACTACTCCTACTTCTAACAACTTTGCTCCCCTGGATTTTACTTATTCTTTAGTGTTATCTTGTGTATATAATGTTGTTGTTTGTCTTTCAGCTTTTCCCAATATGGGGTCGCCACAGCGGAACTCCGGTCCGCTAATGATTGGCAGTAGATTTTTACGAAACGCCGAGGTGCCAGCTTGACGCCCAACCTTCAACGAAGGCACGCCCATTTACGCACGCATGTCTTTTGAACGCTACCCAACCGCGGGGAGGACATGCAGACTCCACACAGAAGGCACTTCCAAACCAAGCCGAGAATCGAACGGGAGAACCTCTTGCTGTGAGCTAACAATGCTACTGCCGTACCACCGCGGCATACATCTTGTGTATATAATGTATATATTGTAAATAGTTTGGTTTCCCTTTTCCCCCTTCCCTAACATTTATAATTGTTCTGCCATTCTGCCATAATAATACCCAGGTTATATTTCTACCTTTGAAACACTCATGTCAACATATGACTCACATGCTATGCAACTACTGTACCTCATAATGTCACTGACTTATAATGTATCTGTATCCATGAATCTTTATCTTATCTGTTGTATCTCAATGTACCTGTATCCTTGAATCTTAATTTTATCTGTTGTATTAAATTGTTTACTATGTAAAGTGGAGCTTTTCTCCCCGGGCCTCCACTGAAAATGGGCTCCTGAGCCCAGTGGACCTCCCTGGTCATCAAACTGAAATAAATAAATAAATAAAACATTCGCTTGTTGATTCCTAATCGTTTAAAGAACAGTAACATCTTACAGCACTGTGAGTTGTGCAATATGGGTGCATACAATTCATTATTTATAATAAAGTTAACAGAGTAGAGTTAGGTATTATTAATGTATACATTCTAGTAAATATTTAATGTTTTATTTACTCACTGTCACACACTGGTTATATAGATTAGTACTAGGCTACCTGCCTTTGTGGACCACATTAAGCCTAGGCAATTACCCCATGTGAGAATCAAACCTTGTACCTTGTGTCTGTAAGGTAAACACCTTAACCATTATGCCAACCTTCCACCCCTAGCTAACCTCCCACCCCTGATGTTATACAAGCAATCTTTGTCAATGTCTTTATGTCAGTATTTTTTTCTTTGTATTATTAAGTGCATTTATTACTTGTTATATTTTTTTTTTTTATTTTTTTTAAAAATATGATAAAAATAAAAATAAAATAAATATTACTTGTTATATTTGTCAAAACAGTGCATGTCATGGCTGAAAAAGGTCTAGGGACCAGTAAACTTTCATGGTTACCAAAAATATAAATAAATAAGAAATAGAAAAAAGGGGTGCGAACATGACAAAAATACTTATGGAACTAGTAAAGCACATTTTAATTCTGTATCATTCATGAGAGAGAGAAAAAATTCCCACTGAAGGCAATGGGAAGTAGCAGAGAAACTTTGGAGTCCTTTCGAGTACTACTAGTCACTTGTACATGATACAGCAAGGATCATTTACTGCAGTGAGAGTTTTCACACCTCAGCATGAGATTATTTGGGAAGGTCTGTCAGTTCTTTTTAAAACTACAAAAGATTCCCTTTACAAAAGCCTGCTATTTACCTACTTTATTTTTCACAGCTATTTCTAGCAGAGAACAAGCTCTGACAGACATATAAATGAGGCTCAGTCAGGGAAACATAGAAGTAGCTCTGTTATAGAAGGTGTGTTAGATGACAGTGCTTCACAGTACTGTCATTCTATCATAATGGCATGAGAAAACAGCACCACTTCCTTATGTCCAGCATGATTCATATAAAGAGGACTTGAAATGTATTCTGGGAAGAAGGGATGAAAGCAAGAAAACAAGATCACATTACCAAGGCAGCCCCCAGCATCCACGACTTTGTGGGACACACATTAAAATTGTAAAAGAAGCACTTGGAGTTATTTTGAGTTATTAAAATAGCTCAGAAAAGAAAGCTACAGTGGAAAAAACATGTTTTTGAATTCTAAGTCAGAGTTTTTTTTTTAATATGTTACTGGTGAAGTGGTGAGATTTAAATTCCATATTTCTGGTACCCTCTTGTAAATTTCTGACCCCAGCACCACAGGAGTTAAAATTCATAGCCCCTGACCATCATCTGCATGTGTGTGTGTATACACTTACCCTCTCTTCTTCCCCGTGTCCTATACAACCTGCTATTTTTCATTTTTGTCCCCATATTTGTTTCTTTATTATGGTTTTCTTTCTTTTTCAGAGACAGCATTGTTTGCCTTTAATTACTTCATTATTAATTTACCCAACGTATTCATCGTTTCCCTCTGCTTTTGTACCTCTTACTTTTTTTCCTTCTGCATCTTCCAGTACATTGAAATTCACTCTTCTGTAGTCTTAAACTTCTCTATTAATTATCTTTTTCCCTTGCCTTGCTAATGAGCAATACTAGTTTGGTAAATGAGTTCCAATCAATTACCCTTACCAACTTCTCTCTGCACTTATGAGCACATCATCTGGTATATTCTTTTTCACTGGGGTTGTTTTGAGCTTCTAGTTAAGGCATGCCCCATCAAGACTTCTACCATCTCATCTCCATTCGTGCTGCACATTTTCTTATTTCAATGAATATATCCAATGCAAATGAACATAACACACTACCAGGTAGAAACTGCCTGCCATGCGGGTAGCTGTCTTCAGCTTTGGTGGCTGCTCTAATTCTGCCATCTTGACAACTGCTCCTTTTTATCTGCTCTATTGTATGCAAATGGTATTTCACTATTGATGGCATTGAGTATGACCCTGTACTACCTACCTGCTGTGTATCATTATAAAATAAATACAAACTTATATCTGCACCACAAATAAAGCATAAACATTGTACACGTACACTACATAATGTTTACTCTAAAGTAGAAGTGTATCTATACTTGAATATATTTGGGCCTATGTTACAGCATAAGGTATTGTGTTTGCATTGTTTATTTTAAGTGTAGAATATTTCTCCTTGGGCTTTCACTACATAAGGTTCATAACTCAGTGGAACATCTGGTAATCAAAGCATGTAGAAAAAACTTCATTATGAGGGACCTAAGCCCCCATTTTGGTGTTTAGACCCATGTAATTCTTACTCTTTTCTATCCAGCCTTGACTCTGACTCATTCATTCAGCATGAAAATTTCATCAAAACATAAATTAAAGGTCATGCTGCTAAATGCTAGGAGTCTAAACATGAAACTGCATTCATTGCAAACATTCTTAACCCTGGAAGAAGCTGACATTTGTGCAGTCACAGAAACATGGTTCAAAGCCACAGAGAGCACCCCAGCCATACCAGGTTACTCATCACATCATTCATTCAGACCCCAAACCGTGGGCAGCAAAATAAAAGGAGGCGGAGTTGCAATATATATATAAAAGACATACACACCTCTAGGCTGATCAAACAGCTTAATGCACAGGAAATACTCCAGGTGCAGTTAATTGACAAGACTCCTATTCAAATCATAGCTAGCTACAGGCCTTCAGCTCTGACTCAAGATGCCCACTCCACCTATCTGGACCTCTTTGAATCTATCAAGATTCAACCCTTTATCCTGATTCCGGGCGACTTTAACTATCCAACCATAGATGGGAACAAATACTCATGCCAAAACACAAATGGCCAGAGATTCCTTGATTTCGTCAATGGAAATGCCTTGGACCAGTTGGTTGACACCCCCCACAAGAGGTGAAAATATCTTGGACTTGGTATTAACCAACATGAGTAACCACTGCAGCATCTCTACAGTGTCATCATCCCTGGTAAGATCAGATCACAAAGCAGTCACTTTCAAAGTCACCCCCCCCCCCCCACAGCTAGGGTCAAACAAAAAAACTTCTCCAAAGTTGATTACAACCTCTTGACGGAAGGTATAAATAGCTTCATAGCCTCCTCCCCCTCCACAGGAACTGGCACATTATGTCCAAACCTACAACAAAGTACTATATGAGTATTTATATAGCTGCATAGAATCAGGAATAGCAGACAGGATGAAATCCTCCTCCTCAAGGAAGAATAAACTTGTCTGGTGGGCATTTACAATAAATAAAAAAAGGAAAAAAAATGCTGTCCAGGACTAAGAAGGAGCAGGTGTCTAATTGGAAGCAATCTCTCCTTAGCCTGAACAAGCTAATAAGAGTACTAGTGAAATCCTCCAAAGCAAACTTCGAGTCCAAACTGGCCACATCTACTAAAGACAATCATAAGGCTTTCTTCACATATGTCTGCAGTCTCAAGGGAAGCACCCAGATCTGTTCAGAACTGGTGGCCAAGCACACCACATACACAAACCCTGTAGATATAGCCAACCGCTGGCAGAAAACTTCACTCCTCTGTCCCCCTCCCCATCAGTAAAACAGGACATCCCCAGTACCTGCCTGCCTCCCCTTATCTCTAGGGAGCAGTCATCACTGCCCTCTCAAAGGTAAAAAATACAGCCTCCATGGGACACAATAACATCCCAGGCTGCATCCTACATGAACTCAGGTAGGAACTTGCCACACCATTAAGCACCCTATTCAACCAAAGCCTGAGTACCAGCTTCATCCCAGCAGAGTAGAGGACAGCTACTGTCATTCCATTGCACAAAGGTGGAACGTCCACAGATCCAGGAAATTATAGACCCATCAGCCTAACTAGGCTGATATGCAAGGTCATGAAGTGGATTATCATTGACCTTATTAACAAGGACATTGGCAACCTCCAGACACTTGATTCCACACAGTTTGGTTTTGTCAAGGGGAGGTCATGCCTGTTAAATTTGGTTGATTACTTTGATACAGTCACCAAGGCCATAGACGAGGGGAAGATGGTGCACACCACCTACCTTGACTTGGCCAAGGCCCTCAATACTATTCCCCACTCAGGTATAATAGATAAACTCTCTCAACTAGGCATCATACCATAAACAAACTGGCTCACTGACAGAACCCACCTAGTCAAACTAGGGGAAGCCACCTCAAGTAGAAGACCCATAACAAGTGGTGTACCCCAGGGCTTGATCTTGGGGCGTCTGCTGTTTGGGATATACTTCTCAGAGGTGCAGGCCAAATCTAGTGGGCTATGGCTGACCAAGTTTGCAGATGACTGCAAGCTGGGTGCTGTCATTATTTCCCCTAGTGATGTGGACATCCTCCAAGAGGGTCTCACTCAAATGAATGACTGGTGCCAGAAACATGGCCTCAAATTGAATGCCAAAAAAATGCATCATTTTTTATTTTATTTATTTATTTATATTTTACATTTGTTGACCGGGCTGGTCCAGCTGGATATATTTCCTTTTTCAGTAGAGGCCCAGGGAGAAAAGCTCCACATATAAACAACAACCACCACACAAAAAATGTTTATAATAAACAAGAAAGGTATTACAGTTTAAATTCTGGGAAGACTATGCGACCCACTACAATAAATAGATTGTACACCTACAGATCATTTTACAGTATGAATATCTAGGGCAACCCCAAGACATTATTAGAATACATTTAAATCCTTGGTTATTCTAGTTTACTTCAGACAGTTACTATTTCCAAAGGGTTAGACAGTAACAGTAGAAAAAGGAAGAGGTATAAAGAAAATGTCAGGAATACTACCTTCAGGATACATTCATAGCCAAGTAGAAAAGATATGTAATTGGTGCCTAAGTAGTAGAGATAACTTATAGGTGCTACTAGAGGAGTAGACAGGAAAGAGTGGAGGAAAGTAGGAAGTCAAGAGATGACAAAGAGAAATCCAGAGGATCAGTCTGGGTAACAGCAAGGGCATAGCCAGTGAGTTTTAAGGTGCTTCTTAAGACTTTGTTTAAAGAGAGGAAGGGATGGAAGTGAGGTAAGGTCAGATGGCGGTATTGAGAACAGTGAGTCACCAGCTAAGTTATTAGACTTGGTGGTACTGGCTAGAAGTTTATTGGAGGAGCGTAAGGAATCAAGATTCCTATAGGGTGCTACAAGGTTGTTTAGTATTGGAGTATTGTTAGGTTGGTAAAAAATCTTAAGAACGATGGTAACTTGAGAAAGTATCAGTAGGTTTTTTAGTTCCAGCCAGTCTAGTTGGTGAAGGTTAAGACAGTGGTGAGTTCTATATGGGTTTCCAGTGGCAAATCTAGCAATACTATTATAGGAGTTGGCTACTTTGGTAAGATTATGTTTTTGTAGATTAGTGTATATGGGTGCTGCATACAGAAGAGTTGAAATTAGATGAGAGTGGGCAATAGTCATTCTGGCTGTTGGAGTTAAGAAAGGTTTTATCCTATATAGGGAGCCCAGTTTTTTTAACAGATTTAATAGTGTTATTAATGTGATTGTCAAAGGTGAGGTTATTATCAATTGTAATTCCTAATAGTTTGGTGGAAGAGTCGGGGGATATAAGGGTGCCATTACTGGATTGAATAGAGAAATCTATGGGGGAGGACTTACTGTTTGTTGTAAACAGTAGTAGCTTGGTCTTTTTGGTGTTCAAAAGAAGGCACCATTTCGAGAACCATGCCTCTAATGTGTTAAAAGCTGTCTGGGTTAAAGACTGAAGTTCAGACATAGAGTTGGCAGAGTATATGATAGTAGAATTGTCAGCATATTATATACAGGTGGTCTGAGGAATAGCTATTTGAAGGTCATTGATGAATAATGAGTAAAGAAGAGGACCAAGAATGGAGCCTTGAGGGACTCCCAGGGAGATAGGAAGGTGAGATGATAGTTGATTCTCCCAAAGAACTGCTTGCTGTCTATTACTAAGGTAAGACGTGAACCAGAGAATTGCTTTGGCGTCAAGAGAGAGGGATGACAGAGTGTTTATCAGTAAGAGATGGTTAACCATATCAAAGGCTTTAGACAGGTCGAGGAAGAGTGCTGATGGGAGGGTGCTATTATTACGGTTATTATTAATGGTGTTGGTGAAGGATAAGAGAGCTGAGGTGGTACTATGAAAAGGCCTGAAGCCATGCTGACAGTTTGCTAGAATGTTATGTTGAAGCAAGTAGTTCATTAGCTGATGGTGAATACATTTTTCCATAATCTTGGCTAATGGAGAAAGGAGAGCTATAGGCCTGTATTTAGAATAATCATCATCATCCCTTTTGGGGAGAATGATGTCCCCACAAATTATCGCACTGATAATAAGGTGTTAAGCACGCTATCACTCGTCAGGGAGTTGGGCACCCAGGTTGATAGCAAACTGACTTTTGACCACCATATTGCCCCCACTGCACAGAAAGCTTTCGACATGGCCTACATCATTAGTAAGGGTATCTCATCCATGGACAAGATGGTCATAACATCCTTGTATTCTTCCCTTACAAGACCCATTATTGAGTACAATGCCTCTTTCGGCATGCACCTCACAAAACACATGCAGCAGTTGGAGACACCACAGAGGTTCCTCACCCAGAGAATCCAGGGCCTCAAACATCTACTCTACACAGATAGGCTAAAAGCCCTGTCCCTCTACTCAATCTCTTACAGACTCCTCAGAAGTGACCTCTGTCTGGCATACAGAGCAATCTCAGACAACGCCCTGATGGGACTGTACATATCCACAAGTCAAACTCCACTCAAGTAACCCACAAGTGTGACCTCAACCTGGAATGTGACATCAATAGGACTTGTTGGCGGGACAGATTTGTGTCCCAGAGACTCCCCCTTTTGTGGAATAAACTTCCTCTCCAGGTAAAGCAGAGTACCTCATTAAACCTTTTTTAAGCGCAGCCTGGATAACTGGATGGGGAACAGATAACACACCCCTGGGATTCCACCTGTGTCCCTGCTTAACAGTGGCATAGGGCGATGACTTGTTGGAACATGGGCTAAATTCTTAGCTAGGCTTATAAGGACCTCAAGGCCAATAGCCTAGTAACTTCCTGTGATCCTATGGTAGCATCCTCTTCTCCTTCGTCAGGTGGTTACAGCAGCATTTCTTTTAAGGCATCTTAAAATATCAAAGTTTCCCTCCCAACAACCACTACTAGCTCTCTTGCCCTACAGGCAGTCAAAAGCCAAAAAATTCAACCATGCTCATTAAGGCCTATTAGCTTGATAGGTGGCCTAATCCTTGCAGAATCGTTATAGTCGCAGTGTGTGTCATAAACCAAAACAGATCATAGTTCTTTTCATCACAGTCTACTTGACATTACTTAAACTCATTTCAGTGATTACATGAATATAACTCACCTATTTCTAGTTTAAGGGATATTTAACTGCTTTATTACTGGGGTAGTATATATGGCATGTTACCAACACTGTTTGGTTTTCTACATAGAGAAAACCACAAGTAAGCTTAAAGAGAGAGTTGCTGAGCATTTATATGACATAAAAAAAAGTAAGAAAATTATTACACAATTCCCTAGAAAACATTTAATAGAACACCCAGATCATGAGTTTAAGTTCACAATCATGGAAAAGGTAGCACCTGGTGAACTTGATGGCCTTTGGCAGCTTAAACTAGAAGGATGTGAGTTATATTGGCAAATTATGTTTAATGCAAATTCCTATAAACGAACAGATTTCTGTCAGTTGCCTTTTAAAACTGAGAGCATTGCAAAGATGACATTGCTGCTGTTGTTTACAAACAGGTTTACTAATCTATTTATTCATAATTAATTGTGTTTCCAACTATAGTTTTGTGTGTTATCATGTTAAGTGATGAGTTTTAAATTATTTTAAAAATACCTATTGGGTATTTAGATTGCAACTGTGTACATTTCCTTTTCCACTTGGCGATTTTTACTGTCTTTAACTTAGGATTTGCACAGGGGGTTCGGCTGTCACATGATTTTTAGTTGCTCACATGATTTGAATAGGTTGGTCACATGATATTTTTTAAAAGTATATTTAAATGTTGTCAGGTCATTTTATGTTTATCTGATGAAGTTTTATTACTGAATAAAACAAAAGTGCTTATCAACAAGTTTTGGATATCTGGAGCTGATTTGTCGGAATCTCTACAGCCTTGTGTGTGAGGTTTTATCAGTTCTTTGTCTTTGGTTTTGGTTTGTTTGGTCTTACCAAGGTATCTGAAAGCTATTATTTTAACATGTTGAATTATTCTATTTTTCTCTATAACTTAATAAAATAATTTCCAGATAATTTCATCATTGCAGTATCAATTACATAAAATAAGTCACAGAAAAAAATGCCTCTGGTGAATACTCACAAACACAGCTCATATAGCATTGAAACAAGTAAACATATTATTGCGGCTGTGTAAAACAAAATAAGGAAAATAAACACTTTAGAAAAAAATGATTGCTTAAAGCCGTTGCCAGTGGACAGAACCCTACTACACCCCAACTGAACTGAATTTAAACAGCAGCTTGGATGCTTGATGGTGCAGGGAGTGATGGCAGGAATGCCCATCTTGGGGGGGGGGGTAGGAGAGAGGATGCTCAGAGTACGCTAAAGTAATTTGATTTTCTCTGGTGGAGATCAGGAAAAAGTACAGTTGTGTACACTTACCATAAATGTAGATGTTCAAATGTAGTCACTGTTGCAGTCATTACATTTGGGTAATCTGCTGGCAAGTTGCCCTCAGTCGGCCTGAATAACAAAGTCTTGGGTCCTGCATCGGTTGCTGTCTCCTCTTCCATGACGTCAGGTCGTCAGGGGTATAAAACATGCAGCCGATACCATTTGATTCAGTTTTTCCTGCCCCAGATGTCAGATGCCCCCCAAATAGGGAGCAAAATTTTATATATATATATATATATATATATATATATATATATATATGCTGCGTCTTTCAGCTTATCCCGGTTAGGGGTAACTCTGGAACTCCGGTCTGCTAATGTTTGGTAGTGGATTTTTACGTGCCGAGTTACCAGCCCTGCCACACAACCTTCAACAAAGGTACACCCATTCATGCATGTCACCACACAGAAGACGCTCTAGCTGAGAATCGAACGGGACAACGTCTTGCTGTGAGGCGACAACACTACCACAGCACCAAATATATATATATATATATATATATATATATATATATATATATATATATATAAAAACAGCAATATAAGTAGATGCACTTTTAGCAACATAAACTTTACCTTCATCTAAAAGCAAATACACCTCAAAGGCTTCAGAATATAGTGAAGGAAAGAAAAGTTATAGAAAAGGGGGATGGCGGGTGAGTAACCTGGACTGCAACAGTGAATACACTCGAACATCTACATTTATGGTAAGTGTACACAACTGTACTATAGTCTTCGTGTTTCACTGTTGCAGTCATTACATTTGGGTAGAATCCCAAAGCTATGGATGGGGAGGATGGAACTAAATAGCATTAGGAGCGGCTATAAGGCCCTGCAGAACTGCAGTGGCAAAGGCTGCCCTGGATTTAAAGAAGAGAGGCAAATGATAACGCTTTGTGAGGGTATGAACAGAGCTCCAAGTAGCAGCTTCCAGAATGTCTTTGGTTGGAACTCCTCTGAGAAAGGCTGCTGAGGTAGAGGCAGCCCTGGTGGAATGTGACCTGATTCCCTTGGGCACAGGTTTACCATGATGCAAGTAGCAGAAACGAATGCAGTGGCTTATCCACTTAGAAATAGTCTGCTTAGATATGGCTTTCCCCTCTGATCCTGAAGGAAATGCCACCAGTAGTTGCTCAGACTTTTTTAGAGATTTGGTCCTGTTTAAGTAGAATCTTAGTTATCTGTGCATGTCCAATGAACGCAGAATCCGCTCCCCCTTGTTCTGCGGATTTGGGTAAAATATTGGCAAGTGAATAGTTTGGTTAAGAGCCACACTGGATACCACCTTAGGCATAAAGGAAGGATTGGTCCTGAGGGACACCATGTCCAGGTAAAATGTAATAAAAGGCTCCACAGCCATGAGGGCCTGTAGTTCTGAAACCCTTTTTGCTGAAGTGATTGCCAAAAGGAAAGCTGTTTTCCAAGATAAAAATTTTATATTCGCAGTAGCTGCTGGTTCAAAAGGAGGCAGATTGAGTTTTTCCAGCACAAAATTGAGGTCCCATGCAGAGTTGGTGATCTTCTAGGAGGCCTTAAATTTTTGGCCCCTCTAAGATACTGTTTTAGCAGAGGATGAGAAAAGATGGGAGGCTCCATGTTGTAATGAGCCGAGATGGCAGAGGCATGGATTTTTATTGAAGAAAAAGATAGGCCCTTGTCAAGCATCTCAGTTAAGTATTGTAAAATCTGAGGGATATTTGGTTTTGCTGTGTCTGTTCCTTGTGCTTGGTTCCAAGCACAGAATCTCTTCCATTTATCAGCATAAGATTTTCTAGTACTAGGCCTTCTGGCTTCCAAAATGACATCCATCACAGATTTACTGAGAGGTGTTGTTTGAATAATTGCATGATCAGCCATGCTGCAAGGTTCAGAGTTTGGAGCTGAGTGTGCAGAATTTGATTGTTCTGCTGAGACTGTAGATGAGGTATTTGAAGCAAGTACCAAGGAGGGAGTTGAGACATATTCCTTAGAATTGGGTACCAGTGCTGGTGAGGCCAGTCTGGAGCAATTAGGATCATTTTTGGTTTTCCCTGTCTGACCTTTAGTAAGACCTTGGAGAGAAGAGGTAGAGGGGAAAGGCATAGACTGATAGGTTTTTCCAACTGAAGGATAGGGCATCCACTTTCCATGTTTGTCTGTGATAAGTCCTTGTGCAGAATTTGTCCAGTTGATAATCTTGGGGAGAAGGAAATAGATCTATGTCTGGGCTCCCCCATTTCTGTTTTAACATGCTGAAGATTTGTGGATCCAGTTTCCACTCGTGCGGGTCCATAAGATTTCTGCTTAGGTCGTCTGCCAGAGTATTTTGTTTTCCTGGCAGGAATTGAGCTTGAAGATGTACTTGGTAAGTCAATGCTGTGTTCCACAATGCCTTGGCTAGTCTGCAAAGGGGGTAGGAATGTGTACCCCACTGCTTGTTTATGTACCACATAACTGGTGTTGTCCGTCTATATCAGTAGTTGTCCTGAATGAAGCAAGTTCTTGAAGGCTGTCAGGGCATTCTGAACAGCTAGCATCTCTTTCTGGTTGATATGCAGATGCATTGGTTTTGGGCTCCATAAGCCCTGAATGCATCTCCCTGCCAGGTGGGCCCCCCAAGCATAGTCTGATGCGTCTGTAGTTAGGGTTTGGGTGGCAGGGGGTAGAGTGAATGACTGTCCCTTGTTTTGGTGACATGTCTCTGTCCACCAAAGAAACTCCTGTTGTAGGCAGGGAATGAGAGGAATCATTGTTTCCAGATTGTGACAATGTTGACTCCATAAACTTTTTAGGTACCATTGAAGTTTCCTCGTATGCAGTCTCGCATATGGAATTAGTAGAATGCAGGATGCCATGAACCCCAAAGCCTGCAGAATTTGTCTTGCAGATAACTGGGTTTTTGTTGCCATCTGTTTGAAGTATATTGTCAGTTGCTTTTGTTTGTCTGGTGTAAGGTAAGCCATCTGGGCAGTTGTATTCAAGCTTGCACCCAGGAATGTAATTTTTTGAGAGGGTACCAGTTGTGATTTCTTTTCGTTTATTGTGTACCTAGGCATGCTAGAAGCCTTTTTACAAATGCCAGATGCTGAAGAAGAATGTCCTTGTTCTCTGCTTGAATGAGACAGTCGTCCAGGTAAGGATAAATTTGTATGCTTCTTTGTCTGCAGAATGCAATTACTGGTGTCAGACACTTTGTAAAGACCCTGGGTGCAGTAGATAAGCCAAAGGACAGTGAAGAGAATTGGTAATGCATAAAACCTGCCTTGAAGCGGAGGTACCTTCTGCACGATTCCCTTATTGGGATATACAGGTATGCCTCTTTTAAGTCTAGAGTCACTAACCAAGCATTCCTGCCCAGCATAGGCAGTAGCTGTTGTAAAGTCAGCATTTTGAATTTTGGAATGTCCAGGAACGTGTTCAAAATCGATAAGTCCAGTATTGGACGCCAGGCATTGTCTTTTCTGGGTACCAGGAACAGTCTTGAATTTGTCCTTTTTCCTGTTCTGGTACTGGTTGAATAGCCCCCATATCCATGAGGGATATAACTTGTTTCTGAGCCTCTGCCCATTGATTTTGTGACAGATCTGGCCAACAGTTTGGAACTGGCAAAGTATGGAATCTGTACCCCTGGGACACTATGTTTAATACCCACTTGTCCTGGGTAATTATCTGCCAATTTTGAGCATGAAGTGCTAACTTTCCCCCCAAGGGGGCTGCTAAAAGATAAGTGCTTGGTGATGTTAACACTGCTTACTGTAAGGTTGTGCTTTGTTTCCTCCAGATTTGGAGGTGGAGGCACCCCATTGCTTTGACCTGTAAGAACTCTGTGATTGGTATCTAGAGCCTTTTGAGCACATGGATTTGCCATGAGAGGCTCTGTTGGACACAGGAAAGGACCAATTTTTAGTAGGCCAGTGCCTACTGAATCTGGGTGGCTGCACTTGTAAGAAATCTTTTACAGTTTGTGTAGATTTAGCTTTGTCTTCCATTTTCTTTAAAATCTCTTCTGCCTTATTGCCAAACAGAGTATTATGCTGTAAAGGGGCATCCAACAATTTAGCTTTAAGATGATCAGGCAGATTTTGCTCCTTGAGCCAGGCATGCCTTCTAATCACAGATCCAGTAACTGCGGCCCTGCAAGAGGCCTCCAAGGAATCAAAACCATTTCCAACCTGTTCTGCTGCATGCAATAATTCCTGTAATTCTTTATTTTCCACACAATCAGAAATCAACATCATTTTCTGTTTCAATAAGCCCATAACATGCTGTTGACATTTATGGAACTGGCAGTTTAAGGCCCTAATTGCCAAGGTTGCAGACGTATAAACCTTCTTTCCCCATCTATCCAGTGCCCTGGAATCTCTACCAGAGGGGGTAGGATTTTTGGCTGTAGAGGCCTTTATACCTTTAGGACCCTGTGAGATAGTTTCAGGATCAGCAGCAGGATTTTTGAATATAAATTTGTGGGAGTCAGGAATCCTGTAATATCTGTCTGGCTAACTAGGAGTTGGAGGTAGGGAATCAGGAGCCATGCTTGATTCCGAAAACACATCATCAACAATGTCTAATACAGGAGGTATAGCCAAAGGCCTATGCTGAGGAAGAAGAAGGAAATCCCTAAGTCTCTTTTCTGATTCAGAGAAATCCTGACTCTCCCAATGAAAATGTTCTGCAAGGTTTCTCCAAAAGAATAATCCGCAGGAGGGGATGAAGATGGGATGGATTCTTATGCATCTGAATCCTCATAGGGTGGTATAGAAAATTCCTGATCAGAACAGGAATCAGAAGAAATGGAAACCTGATTTGAAGATTCATAATTGGCGCCTTGCCTAGGCCTCTTAGCAGGGGGGGGGGGTTGGGAACCCCTGATCAAGGTAATTAAGTCCTCAGCCATTTTGATCATCTGTTTTTTAGGTATAGGGGCCTGAGCGTGTGGCTCATGCGTCGGTTTTTTAGACTTAGAAGATGTTTTTGATCTTGTTTTTGAAGCTGGCGTCGGTTTTATATAAAAATGTTGAAACCTGAAAAACACCCTCAGAAGCCGGTGCCTGCTCAGCGACTCCGGACTCATCCAAGGGAGAGACATCCACGGGTTCAATACTCTGACATACCGGACTCCGCATGGGTCTCGGTAGAGGCCTGCAACTCAAAAGTAGCGGGGTATCAGGGGCTGCGAAAGCACCTCACTGAGTACCAACGAACCGGCAACTGGCTTAGGAGAAGCTTCATCATCTGTTTTGGACCTCAACGGTCTGTCTCTGTCTTTTTCTTTGCACTTTTTGTGAACTCCGGTAGTCGGATTGCTAACCGACATTTCAGGGTAATTAAATCTGGATCTAAAATATTTTGAAGCAAAAATATACCAACGCTTAACAGTGCATTGGTTAAATCTAGCACAAAACCGACAGCAAGGCACATTATGATCTGGGCCTAGGCAAGGAATACAGTACAAATGAAAACCCTTATGAGGTATTTGCTTCATACAAGTAATGCAATTATTAACTTTTACTGACATCGGTAAGGAGTAAGAAAAAGTTTCCCCAACGGGGTGCTTAGCTTTAGTTGAAGACTTCGGTTTCTGAAACTCGAATGCGAAAATTTCAGGAGTCAGCCGACTGGCACTTGAGAACTGCTTCTGCTTTGGACACCGTGCGGCAAGAAAGACTGAATAAAATGGCATCGGCTGCATGATTTATACCCCCAACGACCTGACGTCATGGAAGAGGAGACAGCAACCGATGCAGGACCCAAGACTTATTAGGCCGACTGAGGGCAACCTGCCAGCAGATTACCCAAATGTAATGACTACAGCAGTGAAACACGAAGAACATCAGCCAAGGTTGTGTTGCCTGAAGGTGGGTGGGGTGTTCTGCTAATATCAGCCCCTTCAGGAAATGAAAGGTGGTTTACTGCTAATGCCCACTGCATGCCCCATCCTCAGGGTGTTACTTGACACATGCAGAGAAGAGGAGAAAACAGGTAAAAACATGTTCTCAGCAGCAGTATGATACTACCTCAGGATGCCTCTGTCTTTTTGTCAGCCACAATCTGTGGTCACAGCCAGTCTGGGGAAGGTGGGTCGGAACAGTATACCCAACAATCTAGAACAAGCACTGGGAGCAGATGGTTGTTATCTCTCAGGAAGCCAGAAAGCAGACCAAACATGATTGCTCTGTATCTCTACAGAGGAAAAATGAAAGTTGCAATATTTTATGTATAGCATACCCTATGACATTCAGTGTGCAATACTTGGGAGCCCATTACATATTCCACACACTTCACATATGAATAATGAACTATTTTTATGTACATGCTTTTGTATTTTCTTCATCGCATCTGACTACACAATATTTCTGGTTTTTACCTCCTAGCTTGTTTGCTCTTCTGATCCTGGATCCCCCAGTGACTCCTTTCCTGGTACCTCCTGTGACCCTTCTGTGGGTGAACCTCCTGACTTCCTGGGAAGTCCACCTTGTGGTGGCTTAGTATTTAGCATTTGGGAGACAGGGATCCAATAGGGAATTATTATGTATCATTCTTGTGGTGTCCAGTCATGGAAGTGGCTAATCCACGACTTGTTTAACCTGCAGATGTTGTGTGTCCACCACAAGTGCATCAGGTTAAATAAACTTTCCATCCATAGGATAGAAGAGATGGCGATCAGCTGAATCATTTTACCCCCCCCCCCCCCAGCCACACCAGACCTTCCAGCATCTATAGTCCATTCCTTAACTTGGGTAACTCTTGGTGCAGGTGGACTCCCCACCTCTGCTCCACTGGTCAGTATCCTGTGTCAGTGGGCTGGCATATTAATGAACTATTTTTACACAGAAAACAAGGCATCTTATGCATATACCCAAAGTGAAAGCAGCTGGCAACTTTATGAAGAAAAGACCCCCCCCCATGGATTAGATATTTTCTTTCTCTTGTAGGCAGCCACCTCCTTCTATGCAAAAAACTTCCTCCACTTAAAGCATGAATTTTGCAGAATCATATGGATCTGAGATAAACCATTTTGTACCGGAATATGTCATTTTAACAGCTGCAAGCAGAAGCGCTCAAACACATAAGTGTCCACTTAAAATGTTGGTTTGTTTCATTTGTGCCTTGTTAAACAAATAGAAGGGAGTTGGGGTAGAGAATATAATAACTACACATATATTTACATCTCTAACTTTCCTTGCTACAAAAAAAAATATAACATGATTTGTTGCTAGGTAGCCGACTAATAACAACCAGTTTTGACACACTAGCTGCTAGCTGTGAAAGTTGGTTTGGCAAAATGTATCTCAAGTGACTTTCTGAAGTTCTGTATTAAAAAAAATAATTACTTTTTTGGCTAGGCAACCATGGCTAAAACTGCCAGTCCTGATGAAATATGATACCCGCCCTGTACTTTTTTATATTACTCATATTTTAAGGCAAGAAACCAGACTCTTAGTCAGTTAAGGAACGTTTTTTAGAAGACCATTTTGTTCTTTCCTTTTTTAAAATTAATTTTGCTAACCATATAAAAACAGAAGACGCAAGTGTCTTTCTTCATGACCAGATCGACAGCCCTCTTAAAATTACATGCTTAGTCACAAAGCAGACACAGACAGACATATTTAAACTTGTGACTGCAAGAAGCTAGTTAACAGCTTGTAGCCTTAACTTTGTATGCTACACTGCCAGTTATGAGTGTGTGGAAAATGGTATGACCTTTTAAAACTATATGGGCTCTGTAATGGCCTGTATTTCATGCCAGTGGGGTATGCTCTGTTAAAACAGATGTTAAAGGCAATGAAGGATATATTTCAGGCATAAAAGTACAAAAAAGTTAAAAAATGACAACAAATAAGAATATTTCCCTGTCACGATGGTATCCTTTATAGCTGATTCAATATTTTGCAGAAAATAGCCTTGAGTACTTTTTTTCTTTCGCTTTTTAAATAAAACTTCACAAAAATCACTTTAATAACTGCTTAGATGTCAAAGCAGTACAGCTGTACACTCTTAAGCAGACATAAACAAGAAGCACCAAACTCGTTCCTTTAGTCTTATATGTCAGATGAATACTCCCTACCAGCTCATATTCTGTGATACTTCCAGATGCTGTAAAACAGTAGATTCCTCTGACTAAAGATGCAGGAGTGGTGTGCAGCTGTTCTTCCTCCTCCTTCACCTAGTCTGACAACCCTTGTAGCTCAGCATTGTTTCTATTGCATAAGGCAGGCTGTCCGTTCTTTGTGAATCACTCTGTAGCAATCCTGCATAAGATCAGGCATCATCTCAGGTGTCTGCTTTGATGGCTTGTCTTTTTTTATTATGACCATCTGATATCCGTCTGATCCACAAAATTGTGAAGACTATCTCACAAACTCTAAAAGTAAACAAAGCAACTGCCACATCTAGTTGATTACCTCTAAATGAAAGCAGTGTGTTAAAGCCCCATTCCACTTAAACTGTTGCTGCTAAAGCCATGGCAATTTAATGGCTTCATATGTTTAAATATTCCACTCACATTCAAAAATGACGCTGTGCAGAAATATTACATTTGGTTCATGCTTTATTACATTTGACGAGCAACACAATTAGAAAGTTTCAGAAGCAGAAGATTTGCACTTATTAAAAATAAATGCCTCAAAGAGCAATGCATTTTTCTTTTTGTGGATTCTGCAGTTTATCCATGGATAGATATTATAATATTTTATACATTTGTAACCAGACTGGGAATTTTTTTTGCAACTTTTTTTCTCCCATTTCTGTTTCTGGTATCCAGGGACCATGAACCATACTTCTCTCTCTGTTTACTAATTGCTCTGCATATGTCCTTTGAAAGCTTATCCAGTCCTATTTATATCTAGTAAAAACACAAATCAGCAAATACTTAAACAGCTGGAATGAATCCACCAAAAGAACACAAGGCAGCATTTTATAGTAACCAGTAAAATTTATTCTGGTACGTCGGTTTTTCACCTTATAAGGAATAATTCAAAGTCAAACATCTACCCTATTTAAACCACCACCAAGTGTTATTAATTAATCAATCAATTACTCACTTAATTAAAACAAATACATTTTCTCCAGATTTTATCAAAACAAGTCACCCTTCACACAGACAATGAACATTTAAAGTGCTTTTAAATACAAATATTTTTATATGTTATTATATGCCTATGTAATCATAATACAACAATTTTCATTAACAATTCCTATACTTATAAAATTACATAAAAAAATTATTAACTATAAAGTAATATTACTATCAATGTTCATCCACTAGGATAAAGTGTTCTATAATTTATGATCATTCTGCACTACAATTTATCAAGTTCTTCCTTAAAACTACCCCCATACTTCAAAAAAGGATTTATTTATATCTCCCTACTGCCTCCACTGGCAATATATTATGCAAGTGTATCAGTTTTTCAGTAAAACAGTACTTCATCAAATCACAGCAACCTTGAAACTATCTTTTCCATGTTACTGCCTACTGCATTTGAAATGTATACCCATCTTCATTGTTTCTGACTGAAATTACTTTTTTGAGCCTTCCCCTTTAGTGCAAACCTTTTATATAATTATTGACCAGTTAATACTGCTGGGCATAAGTGCCCCCTGTCAGGGGTGACCACAGACCTCTGTCTGGGTAAGTGATTTGCTCAGAGTCACACTGTAGGCAAATGGAGATGGATGGAATCAAACTCTGCTCCCTTTGTTAATAGAAAGTAGCTCTTTAACAGTTTAGTTCCTTAATCCTCTGTGCTAGCTGCCAGGCTTTGTAGGAACTTTTCCAGTAACCTGGAATGGAATTTTGGAAGTCCATCTACAGTTTAATGGACATGCTCAGGTCTGTCTTCAACCTCCACTTGTCCTTTTTATTCTACAACCTTCAGAAGAGGACACAGATGTTCTTCGTGTTTCACTGTTGCAGTCATTACATTTGGGTTATCTGCTTGCAGGTAGCCTCTCAGTCAGCCTGATTAACAATGTCTTGGGTCCTGCATCGGTTGCTGTCCCTTCTTCCATGACGACAGGTCGTCAGGGGTATAAAACATGCAGCCGACGGCATTACATCAGTCTTTCTTGCCGTGAGGTGCCCGAAGCAGAAGCAGTTCGCAAGTGCCGGTCGGCCGACTCCTGAAATTTTCATTTTCGAGTTTCAGAACCGAAGTCTTCAACTAAAGCTAAGTACCCCATTGGGGAAACTTTTTCTTGCTCCTTACTGATGTCAGTAAAAGTTAATAATTGCATTACTTGTGGAAAGCAAATACCTCATAAAGATTTTCATTCGTACTGTATTCCTTGCCTAGGCCCTGACCACAACGTACCTTGCTGTCAGTTTTGTGCTTTATTTAATCAACGCACTATCCGTCGTCGGTATATTTTCACCTCTAAATATTTTGGTTCTCGGTTTAATTATCCAGAAATGTCATCGGTTAGTCATCCGACTACCGGGATTCCGAAAAAACGCAAAGATAAAGACAGAGACAGGCCGCCGCCGCTTCTCCTAAGCCAGTCGCCAGTACTCAGTGAGGCGCTTTCGCAGCCCCTGATACCTACTACTTCTGATTCGCAGGCCTCTACTGAGACCCATTCGGAGTCCGGTATGCTGCGAGATGCTTCAACTATGGAACCCGTGGATGTCTTTACCTTGGATGGGTTCAGAGATGCTGTGCAGGCACTGGCTTCTGAGGGTGTATTCAGGCCTATGGACTTGCATATTAAACTGATGCCTCCTTCTTTACTTAGGCCTAAATCTCAATTCATGTCTAAAAAAACAACGCCCAGGCCACATGCTCAGGCCTCTAGGCCTAAAAAACAAATGATAAGAATGGCTGAAGATCTAATAACTCTAATCTGGGGTAGCCAACCTCCCCATTCTAAGAGGCCTAGGACTGAAGTTGATTATGAATCTTCTGATCAGGATTCTTCTTTTTCTGACTCTTCTGATGATCTGCATTTGCCCTTACCTACCTATGAGGATTCTGATGCAGAGGACTCTATTCCCTCTGCTTCCCCTCCTGAGGATTTTTCTTTTGGGGAAACCTTACATACTCTAAGGGAGCATTTCCACCGGGAAAGCCAGGATTTTTCTGATTAAAAAAAAAGGCTTAGGGATTTACTTCTCCTATCTCAACATAGGCCTTTAGCTATTCCTCATGTACTAGACATTGTTGATGATGATTTCTCGGAATCTAGTTTGGCCCCTGATTCCCTGCCTCCTGCTCCCAGAAAACCTGACAGATACTACAGGGTCCCTGAGTCCCACAAGTTCCTTTTCAAAAATCCTTTTGCAGATCCAGAGACTATTTCACAGGGGCCCAAGGGCATTAAGGCTTCTACTGCTAAAAATCCTACCCCTTCTGATAGAGACTCCAGGGCGCTGGACAGATGGGGTAAGAAGGTTTACACTTCTGCAACCTTGGCCATTAGGGCTTTAAACTGCCAGTTTCATATGTTAAAATATCAGCAACATGTTATTGGACTGCTTAAACAGAAAATGACGTTGATTCCTGACTGTGTGGAAAATAAAGAATTACAAGATTTAATGCATTCTGCCAAACAAGTTGGAAAACATACTTTGCAATGTGGTTTTGATTCATTAGAGGCCTCTTGCAGGACTGCTGTTACTGGGTCTGTAATCAGAAGGCATGCTTGGCTTAAGGAGCAATCTTTGCCTGATCATGTTAAAGCTAAATTGTTGGATGCTCCTTTAAATCAGGACCGCCTGTTTGGCAACAAGGCTGAGGAAGTTCTTAAAAAGATGGAAGATAAAGCTAAATCTATGAAATCTGTTAATGATTTTTTACAAGTTCAGAATCCTAGATTTAGTAGGCACTGGCCCTCTAAGAATTGGTCCTTTCTAGCCCCTTCCAGGTCTTCTCAAGCCAAACCCAGACACAGCAAAAACCCCAGGTTTCAGTCCCAGGGTACTCACAGAACTAAGCAGTGGGGGCCTCCACTTCCAAGTCTGGGAATAATAAGATTCCCCCTGATGGTAAACTGTCTCAATGACTTCCTTTTAAAATTTCCAAGCACTTATCAACTGACTGCCCCTTTGGGGGGAAAGATTGCTCTTCATGCAAAGAATTGGGAACTCATTACCCAGGACAAATGGGTTTTAAATATAGTGTCCCAGGGATACAGATTTCATTTCCACATGTTGCCAACACCAAGTGAGTGGCCGGACCTACCTCCAAATCAGTGGGCAGAGGCCCAAAAACAAGTACTTTCTTTCTTAAGCATGGGAGCTATTCAGCTGGTACCAGAAGAGGAAAAGGGACAAGGTTTCTACTCGAGACTTTTCCCTGGTACCCAAAAAAGACAATTCATGGCATCCTATCCTGGACCTGTCTACTCTAAACACCTTTTTGGAGATTCCAAAATTCAAGATGCTGACTCTTCACCAATTACTTCCTATGCTAGGCAAAGATGCCTGGTGGCAACACTAGATTTAAAAGAAGCATACCTGCACATCCCAATCAAGGAATCTTGCAGAAGATACCTACGCTTCAAAGCAGGCTACACGCTCTATCAGTTCTCTGCACTGCCCTTTAGCTTATCTACTGCACCCAGGGTATTCACAAAGTGCCTAGCTCCAGTTATTGCATTTTGCAGGCAAAGAAATATTAAAATATATCGATACCTGGACAATTGTCTAATTCAGGCAGAAAGCCAGGACATACTTTTGAATCATCTGGCCTTTGTAAAAAGGGTTCTAACTTGTCTGGGGTACACCATAAATGAAAATAAATCACACCTGGTACCCTGTCAACAAATTATATTCCTGGGAGCAAGCTTGAATACAACTTCCCAGATGGCTTACCTCACACCAGAAAAGCAAATTCATTTGACAAACTACTTCAAACAAGTGTCCACAAAAACCCTGCTATCTGCAAGACAAATACTGCAAGCCTTGGGGTTCATGGCCTCCTGCATTCATCTAATTCCATATGCAAGACTGCATATGAGGAAACTACAGTGGTATCTAAAAAGCCTATGATGTCAACATTCTCAAGACCTAGAACCAATGATTCCTATCATACCTTGCCTACGCCTAGAGTTCCTTTGGTGGGCAGAGGCCTGCCACCAAAACAAAGGACTACCTTTCACACCACCCCCTGCCGCCCAAACCCTAACAACAGATGCATCAGACTATGCATGGGGAGCTCACCTGGTAGGGAAGTAAATTCAGGGCAAATGGAACCCAAGTCAAATGCACCTGCATATCAATCAAAAAGAAATGTTAGCTGTACAGAATGCTCTGACAGCCTTCAAGGACCACATTCTTCCAGGACAACTAATGGTAAAGACGGACAACACCACTGTTATCTGGTACATAAACAAGCAGGAGGGTACACATTCTTACCCCCTCTGCAGACTAGCCATGGCACTGTGGAACACAGCCTTGAGCTACCAAGTGCATCTACAAGCTCAATTCCTGCCAGGAAAATTAAATACACTGGCAAATGGACTAAGCAGAAACCTCATGGACCCACATGAGTGGAAAATGGAACCAAGGATTTTCAACATGTTGACAAACAAATGGGGAGCCCAGACATAGACCTGTTTGCCTCTCCCCAGAACTACCAATTGGACAAATTTTGCACAAAGACTCCCCACAAACAAGCCTGGAAAGAGGATGCTCTGTCCTTCAGCTGGAAAAACCTATCAGTCTATGCCTCCCCCCTCTGCCTCTGCTCTCCAAAGTACTACTAAAAATCAAACAGGACAAACCAAGGATGATTTTGATTGCTCCAGACTGGCCGTGCCAACACTGGTACCCCCCTCCTGCGCAGTGTGTCACGATTATCTCCGTAGCACCTGCCTCAGACTTTTTCCCTGCTGTCTGCAGATTCTGTACCCTCAGCTTTCAACACTGAACCTGGCCAATTACTTAATCTCTCCTTTACCATCCCTCAGCAAACCTGTGATGGATATCATTTTAGAGGCAAGGAGGCCTAGTACTAGAAAATCTTATGCTGAAAAATGGAAAATATTCTGTGCCTGGAACCAATCTCAAAGCATGAGCACAGCAGCAGCGCCCAATTTACCTCATATTTTACAATACTTAACTGAGATGCTTCACAAGGGCCTGTCTTTTTCCTCCATTAAAATCTACACTTCAGCCATTTCAGCTCATTATAACACAGAACCTCCCCTCTTCTCTCATCCACTGCTCAAGCAGTTCCTCAGAGGGGCCAAAAATTTGAGACCACCCAGGAGAGCTCCAACCCCAGCCTGGGACCTTAATTTTGTCTTGGAGAAACTCACTCTACCTCCTTTCGAGCCAGCTGCTACTGCAGACTTAAAATTTCTCTCTTGGAAAACAGCTTTTCTTTAAGCAATCACTTCAGCTAGAAGGGTATCTGAATTACAGACCCTTATGGCAGTGGAGCCTTTCATCATCTTTCATGCAGACAGGGTGTCCCTCAGAACCAATCCATCCTTCGTGCCCAAGGTGGTATTCAGTGTGGCTCTTAATCAGTCCATTCATTTGCCAAACTTCTTTCCCAATCCACAGAATAAAGGGGAACAGATACTGCATTCCTTAGATGTGCGCAGACAACTTAGATTCTACTTGGACAAGACTAAACCTCAAAGGAAATCTGAACAACTGCTCAAAGCATTTGCTGTAGGGGCAGACGGGAAGGCGATTTCAAAGCAAACCATTTCTAAATGGATAAGCCATTGCATTCATTTCTGCTATAAGCACCATGGAAAACCTATACCCCAGGGGATCAGACCTCACTCCACCAGGGCTGCATCTACCTCTACAGCCTTTCTCAGAGGCGTCCCTACCAGGGACATCCTAGAAGCTGCTACATGGAGTTCTATACATACTTTCACCAAGCATTATCATTTGCCAATTTTCTCTAAATCCAGAGCTGGCTTTGCCACTGCAATCTTGCAGGGCCTTATAGCGGGCCCTAATGCTATCTAAATTCCTCCTCCCAACCATAGCTTTGGGAATCTACCCAAATGTAATGACTGCAACAGTGAAACACGAAGAACATAGTACAGTTGTGTACACTTACCATAAATGTAGATGTTCGAGTGTATTCACTGTTGCAGTCCTGGTTACTCTCCCTCCAGCCCCCTAACATATTTTGGCTATACTTCTACTTTCCTTTACTATGCTTAAAAGCCTTGTTGGTGTATTTGCTTTTTTGTTGGAGGTATATCTTTGTGCTTTTATGTTTAATTGCTTCCCATTAGAGGGGCACCGAAAATCTGGAGCAAGAAAAACTGATATAATGGCGTCGGCTGCATGTTTTATACCCCTGACGACTTGACATCATGGAAGAAGGGACAGCAACCGATGCAGGACCCATGACTTTGTTAATCAGGCCGACTGAGGGCTACCTGCAAGCAGATAACCCAAATGTAATGACTGCAACAGTGAATACACTCGAACATCTACATTTATGGTAAGTGTACACAACTGTACTTTCTTAATGTAGGTTCAGTGTACATCCTTGCCAGCTGCAACATTTTTTATTTTAATTTTCAGGAATCAAATTGGCTGTAGCTTGTGTTTGCCTTGCATGCACAATACTAATTTAAAAGTAACAATTTAGTGCACTTGTTACTGTCTACCAGTATTTCCTCTGATATAGCTGCTGTTTATGCTATGTCTGTCCCAAGTTTGCTTTCATCTTTTTTTCTTATGTAAAGCACATTCCTTTTTCTGTCTTCATTGTATGTTTCATCTTTGCATATTTGTTTGGCACTCCAAGTCACTATTCAGAAGTCTGCGCTTATTTATACAATTTCTGTTAAGTATCAAGTTTGCTTATAATTCGTGGTTGGCGTTTATTGGTAAGACATGTTTCTTTGTGGCTATGTACTATTTCTGCCTTTTCCCTGAAAGTAGTGTTCTGCAAGCTTCTAGCATCGCCAGTGAAAGCACCTGTCCAAAAAAATAAGCAGACAAAATAAATCTTCAACTTTTCAGCAGATGGCACTTGCTACATATGAATGACATATATCTTTTTTGCTATGTTAACTATCATGCCTGGTGCTGTGTGGTCCAAAGTATAGCTGCTGCTTCTAATTCTTTGCCAGCAAATCCAAATCCTCAACTAACCTGATTTGTTGTTACCTCTTTCATTCCTTCCCTTTCTGAGACAACCTTAGGAAAGTATATCTGGAATGCCTCTGATTTTGAGCGCTTTTAACTCATTCCCTCCAGTTGAGCTCTTTGGAGTGTGTACCGTTAACTCCCAGTGGGTGTGGCTTGAGCCTTTAAAAATGAAGTCATCACCTTACAGTTTTAACAAATACTCATTGACAGAAGTCAACTATCATTACAATTGTTAGAACCACGTAGCCAAAAAAACAGTGACACCTTGTTGATTCAATAAATAATTTTCTATTTATTCCACAATTGATAGTGAATAAATAAATAAATAGTGATAAATTTCACCATAAAACCTCCTAGCGCCTCGGCCAAACATGGCCTTTACAGAGTAAAACACATTCTCTTAGTACTTCCTATATATAACAAAATTAACTCTAATTAATCAATTAATGATGTCATTACATCAATTACACAAAATAAAAATCTCTTAAAGCTAAAACAGTCTTTAAATAAAACTTTGCCAATTGCATTCTTTATTTAACCCACTAGGTTGCATTGTATTATATTTAATAAAAAAACTGATTCTTTTTTCCTAAGTGAGTGCTTAAGCATTTCTTCACTGGCAAATTGTTGTAAAACCTGTTCCCAAACTGTTACTTTTAAACTACTTGTATTTCCTGAGTGCATCTTATTAAAATATTCTGCTACAGGGCTTATAACTTTATTATTTTTAATGTCCCTGACATGTTCTTTTATCCTTTCACTTAAACTTCTTTTACTTTCCCCAATATAGAAGATTCCGCAGGAACACCTAACTGCATAGATTATTTCCCTGCTCATGCAGGTAAAACTGCACTGTGATTCAAACTTTTTACCATTTATTTTTTCAAAAGTTGGCACTATAAACTGACAAACTGAACACTTGCCACATGGACTCGTGCCCGGTTATGTTAAATTTCTAATAATTTTAACTTTTGGTTTACTATATCTACTATGTACTAAAAAATCCTGCACTTAGGAAATACAAGTAGTTTAAAAGTAACAAATGGATGAGGGAAAATCAATACACACAGCATGTCTAGACCTCACAAAGATGTGTAACACCATCCCACACTCATGTATAGTTAGAAAACTCATCCAGCTAAATGTACATTTCTATGTAACCCATTGGATATCAATCTGGTGCACTAAAAGAATCTAAGAAATTAGGGTGGGCAGCTATGCCTCCTCCAAAAGACCTGTCACTAGTGGTGTTCCCCAGGGTTCAGTCCTTGGGCCACTCCTCTTTGCATTTACTTCTCTCAGACCAAGGCTACTGTTAAGGGTTTATCACAGACCAAGTTTGTAGGTGACTGTAAATTTAGTGATGTCATAAATTCCCCAAATGAAACCAAGGTCCTCTAAAAGGGCATTTTGCAAAGCAAATAGCTGGTGTCAAAACCACAGTCTGTAACTAAATGCCAAAAAATACATAACAGTATCATTTGGCAAGCAAGATGGCCCCTGTAACTATCACACTGGCAATACACCCCTGGAAATTGATCCAGAAGTTAGGGAACTTGGAACCTATGCAGACAATAGCTGTCCTTTGGTCACCATATATCCACTATTGTAAGAATGTCCTTTTTCATTGTGCAGCTTAAGAGTAAGGATGCAGCATTCACATCAAGGGATGTTGTGAAAAACTCAAAGGCTGCCACCCTAGCTAAATATAATTTTGTAGATAATTCTATGTCATTTGTAAATATTAATATAATCCACAGGCTGTTTCATAAATGTAAAAAAACTATGTTAAATGTTGAACTTCAAAAATGTAACCACAGTGCACTCTGCTGGAAGTAAGCTGATAAGTCAAGCATTGTAGGACTGTTCTCAAACTCGGAGACCTGATGTGTGGACTAAGGAATTCCTTCTGTTATTTTGAGACCAGAGTTAACTGCTAGATTTTACATGCATAATGTCTTTTATTGCTGTGGTTTCTTGGCCAGGTGCAAGATCAAATAAATATTAAAACTCTGAGTTTCTGTTAGCCTGGGAACTAAAGAAGAATGATACAATCTAAAATGAGTTAGCAGTGATGTATTACCAATTTAAGAGATCTCAGAGAGAAAGAGAGAGCATTTTGGATTTTGTCTGAAGAACATCCACTCACCAGTACTCTGCCTTTGTTCTGTATGTAAGTAGGATCTTCGACTTTAGTGTTTCTCTTAGAAATAGAAAATAGTAAGTTTAGTCTAGCTGTTTTCTATATTTATATCAGACTATTCTACAATATTATTTTAAGCATTTTCCTGTGATCTCTGAACTCTTGACTAGCACTGTGTTGAACGTAGAAGATTTGTCTTGTGTTTTTATTATTTATTATTAAATATGTTTAAACCTTTCAACTGTGGCTGTTTTGTGTAGAGATAATTTAAGCTCTAGAGTACATTGCATATATATAGTGATACTGTACAAAGCCACTCCAATAAGCCTTAAAAGTTCTGGCCTAGCACTCAAGTGTGGGTCATTTATTGCATTGTTCTGACTAGTTTATTGTTTGTTTATCTCTGCTACCTTTAAAAAAAAAAAAAAAAAAAAAAAAAAAAACTTGCTTTTTTCCAACTTTCTGTAATTTAAAAAGTTCAGTTACAGAGTTGCTGTTCTGAACTGTTTGGAAGTTTCTTGGAGGCCAGTGCTTGCTAGGGCTAAAGGGAAGTCTCTGTGTTCATCAGTGGTAGTGGTTAACACTGAGCAGCCTGTCTGTCCATGTAGGAGTGGCTACTGCCTAGAAACTGTAGTTTTATTGGCCATTTTGCATCAGTTCCAAACTCCCTGATCTCTCTCTCTTAAAACCTTACAACTCTCTTTTTTGGCGTGGTCTTGCGCACTGAGCAGCGTCGGGCAGCGCCACCTAAACAGGTTTAAACTATTCCTGGCTCCACAAAGTCTGCTCTTCATTTTTTCCATTAGAACTGTTCAAACTCTCAAAGTAAGCACTCTATTCTCTTTCTAAAGCCCTGCACTTGCTCAAATCATATAAGGAAACACCAACTAACTAAAGCACTACACCCTCCTAGACTTCTCATAAGTACTAGGCTCCCAATTGGTCCTTCCTGATCAGTGAAAAATCAGTTCCCCTTTACTAATCTGATCAGTAAAAAAAAAAAAATCAGTTCCCTATACTAATCTGGTATGTCCAAGGGTCAGTTTCAGGGTTACTCTCCAGTCCAGCTGGTGAATCTGAGAATCCTGAGGCAATGTTACAATTGCCTTATGTACACAGACAACCCTCTCCTCCTTCTGAAAAACTCTAATACATGTGAGAGACGCAGTTACACAGCCAAACTGGAGGCAGAGCTCTCTCAACCCAAGACTGGCACAGTGAGTCAGGAGGAAAAGGTAACCACCCACACCACAAATCCAGTCTCACATAGACCTATTGCATCTGCAAACCTAACACATAAACACACAAAAACATACTCGGAGGCTCTAAATAAAAATCTGCCTAAGCAGCAAAGACCACCAAAGCAGACACCCAAGCAACAGCCACCCCTCAAAAATACCCATGAATCACATATTTCACAAAGTCAGTGTGCCACACAGTCACAGCCCTAAAGGCTAAACAACACACCAAATACACTTGTTATAGGGGGACTCTATTGACCGGCACACTGACGTCCCGCTCACCAGACTGAACAAGGAGAAGGTCACTGTAAGCTGCCTGTTGGGTGCCAGGATCCGCCACATAACTCAAGCACTCAGGTCACTCCAAAGCAAGTACAAATATGACTCCATCATTGTCCATGCTGGTGTGAATGACCTGAGACGTACTTCCCTGGACTACATGAAAAGAGACATAGAGGAGCTCTCTGATCATGTAGCCCAGGCTGGTATGACCCTGACCTTGAGTAGTATCTTGCCCTCACCAAGAATGATGCCACAGTATAAAGACAAAATGATCAGTTTCAACAATTGGCTAAAGTATTGGTGTCATTCAAAGGGGATCCAGTGTCTGTCAGCCTGGGATGACATGCTCGAAAAGCCGCATTGCATCGCTAGGGACGACTTGCACCTGTCACCCTTAGGCTTTCATATACTGGCCAAGGCTCTTGCCACCCCCCATAGTGCCTTTTTTAGGCAAGGCTCAAAGGACAAACCCACCTCCATAGACAACCCAAGAATAAAAAAACTAAAGGTAATGCTACTCAATGCCAGAAGTCTAAACCTCAAGATGCACGCACTCGAGAATCTCCTCAGTATGGAGAAAATCGATGTCTGTGCAGTAACAGAAACCTGGTTCAAGGCTCCTGAGAGCACCCCAGCACTACCAGGTTATAACTCATACCATGCTTTTCGGCCCCAAAACTCGGACCGAAGCAAAAAAGGAGGGGGAATATCTATATTCATCAAAGATACCTACACCTCCAGGTTAGTGGCACTGCATGAAGCATCGGAGACCATCCATGTGCAACTAACAGAGTGCAAAACTGCCTTTCAGTTTGTAGCCTGCTACAGATCATCCTCCCTTTTACAGGAACCCCACTTGGCATTCCTGAGAACACGCACCTGTCACCCTTAGGCTTTCGTATACTGGCCAAGGCTCTTGCCACCCCCATAGTGCCTTTTTTAGGCAAGGCTCAAAGGACAAACCCACCTCCATAGACAACCCAGGAATAAAAAAACTAAAGGTAATGCTACTCAATGCCAGAAGTCTAAACCTCAAGATGCACACACTCGAGACTCTCCTCAGTATGGAGAAAATCAATGTCTGTGCAGTAACAGAAACCTGGTTCAAGGCTCCTGAGAGCACCCCAGCACTACCAGGTTATAACTCATACCATGCTTTTCGGCCCCAAAACTCGGACCGAAGCAAAAAAGGAGGGGGAGTATCTATATTCATCAAAGATACCTACACCTCCAGGTTAGTGGCACTGCACGAAGCATCGGAGACCATCCATGTGCAACTAACAGAGTGCAAAACTGCCTTTCAGTTTGTAGCCTGCTACAGATCATCCTCCCTTTTACAGGAACCCCACTTGGCATTCCTGAGAACACTGGAGAATATGAAGGTCTCTCCAAACACCATGATATTGGGTGACTTCAACTACCCAAACATTGACTGGGAAAACTACTCAAGCCCAAACACCCTCGCCCAATGGTTCCTTGAATTTGTAAACTCTAACGCTATGGAACAACTGGTCACCACTCCCACAAGAGGGGGCAACATATTGGACCTGGTCATTACCAACATGGGGACTCTATGTTCCACACCAGAGGTAAACCCCTCATTGGTAAGATCAGACTGTAAACTAATTTCCCTGGACATCCATATCCCGTCCCCACCCCCAGCCAAGGAAACCACTGTAAAAAATTTCTCAAAAGCTAACTTCACACTTCTCAAGACTGAGGTGGAATCCTTCAAAGCCCCCGGGCCAGAGGATAATACTGCCCAATCTGCAGAATCCTTTACAATTGCATTCTATGAGCACCTGCAGGAATGCATGGATCGTGCTATCCCAAATAAATCCAAGACTCACTCCTCCAAAAACAGGCGACCAGTCTGGTGGACCCCGGCCATAAATAAGCTATACAACAGAAGGAGGAAGCTTCTACATGATAGAGCAAAATCCCAAAAAGGGAAGGCATCTCTGATCAGTATTTGCAAGAAACTACGATCCCTCATAAAATCATCAAAGGCCAGCTTCGAAAGAAAAATTGCCCTAGACACTAAAGATAATCACAACGCCTTTTTTAGTTATGTCAGGAATATGGGTGGAAATTCCCAGATATGCTCTGAATTGATGCATAATGGTACAAAATATACCGAACCTACAGACATAGCCAACATCTTGGCAGACAGGTTCAGTGCTAACTTCTCCCCCCCTTCCCCCCCAAAGGAGCAAATGCCTATCCCAACTGAATGTAACCTCCCTGACATCACAGATGCACAGGTGAAAGCTGCCCTCTTCAAAGCAAAAAACACAGCATCTATGGGACCGGACGGTGTCCCAGGCTGCGTCTTACATGAGCTCCAAGAAGAACTGAACCCTCACATTAAGTCACTGTTCAAACTTAGCCTTACTACAGGATATGTACCCAAAGAATGGCATACAGCTACAGTGGTCCCACTCCACAAAGGTGGTGCCACAACGGACCCCGGGAACTATCGCCCCATAAGCCTGACTAGTCTGATCTGTAAAGCTATGGAGCGTATTATCATGGAACTCATAAACAAAGACATCGGGAACCTCCAGACACTGGACCCTACCCAATTTGGCTTTGTTAAGGGCAGATCTTGCCTCTTAAACCTAGTTGATTTCTTTGAAATGGTTACCAAAGCCATAGATGAGGGCAAGGTAGTCCACACAGCCTACCTGGACCTCACAAAAGCCTTCGACACAATACCCCACTCAGGCATCATAAATAAGCTTACCAGCTTAAATATCAACCCCTATGTCACAAGATGGGTTGCAAACTGGCTCAGGGATAAAACCCACATGGTCAGAATTGTAGGTGCCACATCCGAATCCAAACCAGTTACAAGTGGCATCCCACAAGGCTCAGTTCTGGGACCTCTCTTATTCCGTATATACTTCTCTGAGGTACAGGCTAACATGTGGGGACTATGGCTGACAACGTTCGCAGATGACTGCAAACTGGAAGCCATAATCGACTCTCCAGCTGACACAAACATCCTCCAAAAGGGTCTCACGGAGACGGATGCTTGTTGTCAGAGCCACGGCCTCAAGCTAAATGCTAAAAAGTGCATAGTCATCCCCTTTGGGAAAAACAAAGTGCCCACAAATTACCACATAGGCGGTAATCCATTAAGTACGGAAGAAGTAATTAGGGATTTGGGGACCCACATAGATAGTAATCTCTCCTTTGATAATCACATTGCCAAAGTGGTTAGAAAGGCCTTCTATATAGCCCACCTTATCACGAAAGGGTTTGTATCTAGATCAAGAGAGGTCATTGTGCCCCTCTAGTCATCACTCATCAGGGCCATAATTGAATACAATGCCCCTTTTGGGATGTACCTTACCCGACATCTGCAGTAACTGGAGAGACCCCAAAAGTACCTCAACAAGAGGATCATGGGCCACAAACAGATGTCCTGTGCAGCTCGACGAAAGAAACTCCAGCTCTACTCAGCTGCTTACCGCCTACTCAGAGGCGATCTATGCCTGACGAAGAAAGCCATGTCTAACCCAGAATTAATGGACATGCTCCACCTCAAAAAATCCAAATCCCTTAGAGCTACATGCTCCAGGGACTTAAACCTCAGCACAAAAATAAATAGGACATGCTGGAGGGACAGATTCATTTCCCAGAGGCTCCCCTCACTCTGGAACAGAATCCCAATTCATGTTAGACATAGCCCCTCTCTGACTCTCTTCAAGCGAAATCTGGACGCATGGATGGGAAATCGCAAATTCACCCCTGGGATCTCTTCTGTGTCCCTGCCTGACAGAGGCACAGTAAACTAATCTTAAAGGGCTACCTTCTGTGACCTACTATACAGAGGCACAGTAGGCTAATCTAATAGGGACGCGAAAGCCAAATACACTCTGGCTAGGCTTATAAATGCCCTTGGGCAGATAGCCTAGTATCTACCTATGAACCTATGAACTAATTGGATAATAATATTGCACAGTAAAATTGGACACCTTTTGGGAAGAGCCTTATTGGTAGCTGATAAATAGGGGTTCTGGTGGCAGTGGATTACTACCTTATAGCCTGGACAGAAGGGGCACAACTAGTTAACCTGTGCCACCCTTCCCCAGGAGTGTCTGTGTGGTTGTATATAAATCATATCTCAAAGTGTGTGTGTGTGTGTGTGTGTGTGTGTGTGTGTGTGTGTGTGTGTGTGTGTGTGTGTGTGTGTGTGTGTGTGTGTGTGAGAGAGCTACTTGGGCAGGGAAGCAAAGCACTGGTTGGACAGAGTGCTAGTAGGTCTTGGCTTGGGACCCTGGCTAAGGACCCCATTCTATAGCTGTGCCAGTGGAGAGTCTTATTGGGGATCTGGAGAGAAAGGGAGAAACCAGCCCCAGACTGACTGTGATCTATGTGTGCTCTTAAGGGAAATTGTACTTTACTGTATGTGTATTTGTTAGCCTTCCCAATCTGGATGCTCCTCACTGGTGACAGTGGTGAGGACTGAAGCTCCTTGATTATTGGCCAGTGCACGGTCATCACAGATGTGATCATTCTATTGTATTTGGTACTTATTAGAGCAGTCATTGAGTATAACATCCCCTTCAGTATGTACATGTCCAAACATTTGACACAGCTTGAATGACCACAAATCTTTCTCACAAAGAAAATTAAAGGCCTAAACCTTAAAAGCTAGCTGACTATCACAAAGTCTTGTCTTGCTTTTTGATATCTTACAGGCTACACAGAAGGGCAATCTCTGCTTGTGTTACAGAGCCTCAACCAACCCCATCTTTTCAGACTTACTGCACATGTACAACTCCAAATGGGGCATAAACATCTGCTCAAGAGGTCTTAATCTCTTCTGCAAATTTTTTTATTTACACTTTGTTGATTGGGTTATTCTCAGTAGGCCAATGGCCTCTTCTCAGGGGAGGCCTACGGTGATATTCATACTGACTAGTTGAAATTCTATTGGGATTATTTGGTTAAGATTCCTGGCATTAAGTAGAGCCACATTAAAGTGTTCACACATGGCTGTCAGGATGTGAGTGGACTAAGGAGATATCAGCACTATCTTCAGATCTTTCCTGCCCTGGTTGGGGCAATTCATCAGAAAAGTGACACAGCATAGCCCATCCAGGAGTGACCCATTCCCAGGGAGAAAGAAGCTAACCAGAGGACTACAAAACTGCCACTCCAGTCTGACTAACCCACTGATGTTCTAGTAAAACTGTGGATGTGGGGGAGATGACATTGCAACACAGTGGTGGCCAATGCAAATGACAGAATGAAGAAAAATTAATATTAATCCCAGAAACAATAAGGAGGAGATAGGTTGCTGTCTAAGACACAAGGTTTGTAGAGAGTGTCAGCTGGTATGGCAGATAAGTGGTTCATAACTGTTAGTAGGAACTGCCCTTTTTGTTGGCAATCAGAAAGTATAGTTGTGTACACTTACCATAAATGTAGATGTTCAAGTGTATTCACTGTTGCAGTCATCACATTTGGGTTATCTGCTTGCAGTAGCCCTCAGTTGGCCTGATTAACAAAGTCTTGGGTCCTGCGTCGGTTGCTGTCTCTTCTTCCGTGACATCAGGTCGTCAGGAGTATAAAACATGCAGCCGACGCCATTACATCAGTTTTTCTTGCCCCAGATGTCAGGTGCCCCCCTAATGGGAAGCAATTAAATCTATAAATATACAAGGTTATACCTCCAACAAAAAAGCAAATACACCAAAAAGCTTTTAAGCATAGTAAAAGAGAGAAGAGGTATAGCCAAAAGAAGTCAGGGGCCTGGGGGGAGGGTAACCAGGACTGCAACAGTGAATACACTCGAACATCTACATTTATGGTAAGTGTACACAACTGTACTATGTTCTTCGTGTTTCACTGTTGCAGTCATCACATTTGAGTAGATTCCCAAAGCAAAGGATGGGAAGAGGAATTTATATAGCATTAGGACCAGCTATAAGGCCCTGCAAGACTGCAGTGGCAAAGCCAGCACTGGATTTAGAGAAAATTGGCAAATGGTAATGCTTGGTGAAAGTATGTACAGAACTCCATGTAACAGCTTCTAGGATGTCCCTGGTATGTACGCCTCTGAGAAAGGCTGTAGAGCTAAATGCAGCCCTGGTAGAATGGGGTCTTATCCCCTGTGGGATAGGTTTTCCATGGTGCTTATAGCAGAAATGAATGCAATGGCCTATCCATTTAGAAATGGTTTGCTTTGAAATAGCCTTTCCCTCTGTCCCTGCAGCAAATGCCACCAGCAGTTGTTCAGATTTCCTTTGAGGTTTAGTCCTGTCCAAGTAGAATCTAAGTTGTCTGTGCACATCTAAGGAGTGCAGTATGCATTCCCATTTGTTCTGTGGATTAGGAAAGAAGGTTGGCAAATGAATGGACTGATTAAGGGCCACACTGGATACCACCTTGGGCATGAAAGAGGGATTGATCCTGAGGGACACCCTGTCCGCATGAAAGATAATGAAAGGCTCCACTGCCATAAGGGCCTGTAATTCAGATACCCTTCTTGCTGAAGTGATTGCTAAAAGGAAAGCTGTTTTCCAAGAAAAGAATTTTAAATCTGCAGTAGTAACTGTCTCGAAAGGAGGAAGGGTGAGTTTTTACATTACAAAGTTAAGGTCCCAGGCTGGAGTTGGAGCTCTCCTGGGTGGTCTTAAATTTTTGGCCCTTCTAAGGAACTGCTAGAGCAGTGGATGGGAGAAGAGGGGAGGTTCTGTGTTATAATGAGCTGAAATGGCTGAGGCGTGAATTTTTATTGAGGAAAAAGACAGGCTCTTGTGAAGCATCTCAGTTACGTATTGCAAAATCTGAGGTAAATTGGGCATTGCTGTGCTCATCCCATGAGACTGGTTCCAGGCACAGAATCTTTTCCATTTTTCAGCATACGATTTTCTAGTACTAGGCCTCATTGCCACTAAAATGATATCTATCACTGGTTTACTGAGGGATGGTAAAGGAGAGATTAAGTAATTAGCCAGGCTGCTAGGTTCAGTGTTTGAAGCTGAGGGTGCAGAATCTGGTTCTCCTGCTGAGACAGCAGGGTAGGAGTCTGAGGCAGGTGCCATGGGGCCAACAGTGACACTGCGCAAAAGGGGGTACAAGTGTTGGCGTGGCCAGTCTGGTGCAATCAAAATCGTCCTTGGTTTGTATTGCTTGATCTTTAGTAGTACCTTGGAGGGCAGAGGCAGAGGAGGAAAGGCATAAACTGATAGGTTTTTCCAGCTGAAGGACAGAGCATCCACTTTCCAAGCTTATCTGAGGGGAGACCTTGTGCAAAATTTGTCCAGTTGATAGTTCCGGGGGGAGGCAAACAGGTCTATATCTGGGCTCCCCCATTTGCTTGTCAACATGTTGAAAATCCTTGGTTCCAGTTTTCACTCATGTGGGTCCATGAGGTGTCTGCTTAGTTCATCTGCCAGTGTATTTAGTTTCCCTTTCAGGAATTGAGCCTGTAAATGCACTTGGCAGCTCAAGGCTGTGTTCCACAATGCCATGACTAGTCTGCAGAGGGGGTAAGAATGCGTACCCCCCTGCTTGTTTATGTACCACATAACAGTGGTGTTGTCCGTCTTTACCATTAATTGTCCCGGAAGAATGTGGTCCTTGAAGGCTAGCAGAGCATTCTGTACAGCTAACATTTCTTTTTGATTGATATGCAGGTGCATTTGAATTGGGTTCCATTTGCCCTGAATGCACTTCCCTGCCAGGTGAGCCCCCCATGCATAGTCTGATGCATCTATTGTTACGGTTTGGGCGGCAGAGGGTAGTGTGAACGGTAGTCCCTTGTTTTGGTGGCAGGCCTCTGCCCACCAAAGGAACTCTAGGCGTAGGCAAGTTATGATAGGAATCATTGCTTTTAGATCCTGAGACCTGAGAATGTTGACACCATCAGCTTTTTAGATACCATTGTAGTTTCCTCATATGCAGTCTTGCATATGGAATTAGAAGAATGCAGGAGGCCATGAACCCCAAGGCTTGTAGTATTTGCCTTGCAGATAGCAGGGTTTTTGTGTCCACTTCTTTGAAGTAGGTTGTCAAATGGATTTGTTTCTCTGGCGTGAGAAAAGCCATCTGGGAAGTTGTATTCAAACTTGCTCTCAGGAATATAATTTGTTGACAGGGTACCAGGTGTGATTTATTTTTCGTTTATGGTGTATCCCAGACAAGTTAGCACCCTTTGTACAAAGGCCAGATGTTACAAAAGTATGTCCTCGCTTTCTGCCAGAATTAAACAATCGTCCAGGTATGGGTATATTTGAATATTTCTTTGCCTGCAAAATTCAATGACTGGAGCTAGGCACTTTGTGAATACCCTGGGCACAGTAGATAAGCCAAAGGGCAGTGCAGAGAATTGATAGTGCGTGTAGCCTGCTTTGAAGCATAGGTATCTTCTGCAAGATTCCCTGATTGGGATGTGCAGGTATGCTTCCTTTAAATCTGGTGTTGCCAACCAGGCATCTTTGCCTAGCATAGGAAGCAACTGGTGAAGAGTCAGCATATTGAATTTTGGAATCATGAAAAAGGTGTTTAGAGTAGACAGGTCCAGGATAGGACACCATGAATTGTCTTTTCTGGGTACCAGGAAAAGTCTCGAGTAAGAAACCTTGTCCCTTTCCCTCTTCTGGTACCAACTGAATAGCCCCTATGCTTAAGAGAGAGAGAGTACTTGCTTTTGGGCCTCTGCCCACTGATTTGGAGGTGAAATCTGTATCCTTGGGACACTATATTTAAAACCCATTTGTCCTGGGTAATGAGTTCCCAGTTCTTTGCCTGAAGTGCAATCTTTCCCCCCAAAAGGCAGACAGTTCGAGAAGTGCTTGGAAGTATAAAAAGAACTCATTGAGACAGTTTACCATAGAGGGGAGTTTTATTACTCCCAGATTTGGAAGTGGAGGCCCCCCACTGCTTAGTCCTGTGCATCCCCTGGGATTGAAGTCTGGGTTCTCTGCTGGATCTGGGTTTGGACTGAGAAGGTCTGGAAGAGGCAGGAAAGGACCAGTTCTTAGAAGGCTAATGCCTACTAAATCTTGGAGGTTGTACTTGTAAAAAGTCTTTTAACAGTTTGCATAGATTTGGCTTTTTCCTCCATCTTTTTAAGAACTTCTTCTGCCTTGTTGCTAAACAGGTGGTCCTTATTTAAGGGAGCATCCAGTAATTTTGCTTTAACATGATCTGAAAAGGATTGCTCCTTAAGCCAAGCATGCCTTCTAAGTACAGACCCAATTACAGCAGCCCTGCAAGATGCCTCTAGTGAATCAAAACCACATTGCCAAGTATGTTTACCAAGTTGTTCAGCAGAATGCATTAAATCCTTTAAATACTTATTTTCAGCACAATCAGGAATCAACATAATGTTCTGTTTAAGCAATCCAATAATATGCTGCTGATACTTTAACATGAAACTGGCAATTCAAGGCCCTAATGGCCAAAGTTGCAGAAGTGTACACCTTCTTACCCCATCTATCCAGTGCCCTGGAGTCTCTATCAGAGGGGGTAGGATTTTTGGCAGTAGTAGCTTTAATGCCCTTGGGTCCCTGTGAAATTGTTTCAGGATCTGCCGTAGGATTTTTGAAAAGGAACTTGTGAGAGACAGGAACCCTGTAATATCTATCAGGTTTTCTGGGGGCAGGAGGTAAAGTGTCAGGGGCCAAGCTAGATTCAGAAAAGGCATCCTCAACATTGTCCAGGAGGTATAGCTAAAGGCCTGTGCTGGGGCAGGAGTAAGAAATCCTTAAGCCTCTTTAGAATCAGAGAAATCTTAACTTTCCCAATGAAAATGCTCCCTGAGAGTATGCAAGGTTTCACCAAAAGAGAAATCCTCGGGGGGCGCAGAGGGAATAGAGTCCTCAGCATCAGAATCCTTATAGGTAGATAAGGGTAAATCCTGGTCATCAGAGGAAACAGAAATTTCAGAATCCTGGTCAGAAGTATCATAAGCAAACTCAGTCCTAGGTCTCTTAGATGGGGAAGGTTGGCTTCCTCTGATTAAAGTAATAAGCCCTTCAGCCATTCTTATCATTTGTTTTTTAGGCATAGGGGCATGACCATGTGGTCTGGGCGTCAGTTTTCTAAGCATGGTTCGAGTTTTAGGCCTTGAAGAAGAAGATGGCGTCAGTTTAATATGCAAGTTAGTAGGCCTGAATACACCCTCAAATGCCGGTGCCTGTACAGCGGCAACGGACCATCCAAGGTAGAGACATCCGCAGGTTCCACAGTTGAAGCATCTCGTAGCATACCGGACTCCGAATGTGTCTCAGTAGAGGCCAGCGAATCTGAAGTAGCGGATATCAGAGGCTGCGAAAGCACCTCACTGAGTACCGGTGAACTGGAGACTGGCTTAGGAGTGCAGAGTGGAGGAGGGGCGTTGACTACAACTCTGATCTGAGATATATAAGTATCCTGTTTTTTTGGATTATTTATACTGATTATTGTTTCTATCAATTTATATATAGCACTTTTTATTGACTGCTGCATAGTTTTTAGTGCATTTTATTGCTATTAACTAATCTGCACGGGTAACTAATTTGTTTGCAGTTAAAAGCATTCTGTAGAGTCTCTTTGCTCCTTTATCTGTTTAAAACTTTCATTTTGTGGCTTTCTGTCATGTTTACTGTCTAAAGAGTGTAGGCTAATAGCTTTAGTATACTTGGTGGCTTTGCAGTTGCCAGCCCGTACTGTAAATTTGATCTGGGACACTCCTCTCAGTCTAGAGTCATTAGCTCATTCTACCTAATACAGAGGGAACATCTGAGAAGGCCTTCTGTTGCTCCTTTTTCCCTTTCAAAAAAAAAAATTGCCTGAATCTCCTTGTGTTCTGACTATGCTTCTCAAACATTTTGGAAATATAGAGTATATTTTACAGCATTTATTATAACTGTAATTGCCTTAATACTGCTACAACTCAAGTGCTCTAGGTTGCACTGCATCTGAATTGTTTGTGTGTTTTCGCTGCTTTTCTGTATATATAGACTTCTCTGTATAGACTAGCTACTTATTCTGCTGTATTACTGCCTCTTAAATCGTTTTTCATTTGTGCACATGCCTTGCTTCATTTAAAACATTTTAAATTGCTAATTTTGTAGAGTTTTAATTGCATTTACTGTTTAGGACTACACACTCAAGTGTGTTAGCCTTTTCTGTGTTTATTTACTGTATTATTGCATTGTTTAGCCTGTTTTAACAAAAAAAAAATGTTTGCTCATTTCCCACCTTTCCTAGCCAGTCCAGATCCCATGCTTTGCTTGTCTCAGGACTTTATTTTCTGTGTTCAGAGCTATCCAGACCTTGCTGTGGTAGAGGGAAGTCCTTCTGCTTACCAGTGGGAGTGGTGAGCATTGTACTGCCTATCTAACACTAGAGGAGTGGTTTCCAGCTCTGAAATTGTAATTTTATTAGCCTTTTTGGGCTGATTTCTATCCCTTTCAACTTTCTGGCTTAAAAATGCGTGTGTTTGCACATTTTTCACATTGTGCAGCACTGCGAGGCTGCAGTTAAAATATTCCAGGTGCCAGAAAGTCTGCTCTTCAAATTTTCCCTTAGAATTAGCTGGTTTCTCAGTAGTAGCACTAAAATATGAACCCTTGTGACTAGTACTTACTGTAAAACCTGCTGGAAAGCACTAGGAAGCCTGAAACTGATACAAGCACTCAACTCTCCTTGTCAATAAGGAGAAATTAATCGTAGGCACTAAACAGCCTATAATTGCAAAGTGCCTTGCAAAGGTAAGGGAAAACAGCTCTTAAACCTTACAAAAAAGCACCTAAACAGGCATGTCCAAGGGTCAACTTCCGGTGATTTCTCCCGTCCACCTGGTGAATCTGGGCATACTAGGGCAATGCGGCAACTGCCTCATGTACACAGACAATCCTCTCCTCCTACCACCCAACACTACAACCTGCAACACATGCACTTACATAGCCAAACTGGAAGCAAAGCTCTCTCCGGCCAAGATTGTGCTTATATAGTCAAGAGGAGAAGGTTAACACCTGCACTACACCTCAAGCAACTCATAGCCCTTCAAAACCCACACCATCAACACCCACACATAGCAACACTAAACCCACATATGCAGAGGCCCTTAACATTACCTGCCCAAGCAACAAGGACCTCCGAAGCTGAAACAGAAAGAAACACCAGTCACAACCAAAGTGACACATAGCTCACACCAGTGTGCCACCCAACAACAGCCCCTAAGGCAAGACAATGTACCCAACACTTTAGTCATAGGTGACTCTATAGTCAGGCATACTGATATCCCACTCACCAGGCTGAACAAGGAGAAAATTACAGTAAGCTGCCTGTCGGGTGCCAGGATCTGCCACATAACGCATGCACTCAAGTCACTCCACAACAAGTACAAATACGACTCTGTCATTGTCCATGTTGGAGTGAATTACTTGAGACATACCTCCCTGGACTACATGAAAAGAGACATGGAAGAGCTCTTGGATCATGTGGCCCAGGCAGGTATGACCCTAGTCCTGAGTAGCATCCTGCCTTCGCCCAGAATGATACCACAGTATAAGGACAAAATGATTGACTTCAACAATTGGCTAAACTTCTGGTGTCATTCAAAGGGGATCCAGTATCTGTCTGACTGGGAAGACATGACCGACAAACCACGATGCTTTGCCAGAGATGGTCTGCACCTGTCAACCTCTGGGATTCAGGTTACTGGCTAAAGCTCTTGCCACCCCTATAGTGCCTTTTTTAGGCAAGGTTCAAAGGATAAAACCACCACCGCAACAGATACAAGCATGCAAAATCTGAAGGTAATGCTACTCAATGCTAGAAGTCTAAACCTCAAAATGCACTCTCTCGAGGCACTCCTAAAAATGGAGAACATTGATATCTGTGCAGTAACTGAGACCTGGTTCAAGGCTCCAGAGAACACCCCTGCAATACCAGGCTACAACTCTTACCACACTTTTCGGCCACAAAACCAAGACCAAAACACTAAAGGTGGAGGAGTCTCCATATTCACCAAGGATATTCACACCTCCAGGCTAGTTGCCCAACACAATGCATCTGAAATTCTCCAGGTGCAACTAACACTAGGTAAGACTGCAATCCAAACTGTAGCTTGCTACAGATCCCCCACCATGCCCCAAGATTCTCACTACACCTTTCTAAACATACTGGAAAATATTAAGATACAACCAAACACCCTAATACTGGGTGATTTCAACTACCCTGCCATTAACTGGGAAAACTACTCGGGTACCAACTCTTTTTCCCAACGGTTCTCGGAATTCATTAATTCCAACGCCCTGGATCAACTAATCCATTGTCCCACCATGGACTCCAATATCCTAGACCTGGTCATTACCAACATGGGAGACAGATGCTCCACACCAGTGGTCACCCCCTCATTGGTCAGGTCTGACCATAAGCAAATCACCCTTGATATCCACATCCCACCCCCACCCCCCAGTAAGGAAACCTCCTTAAAAAAATTCCCCAAAGCCAACTTCATGCTACTGAAGTCAGAAGTGACAAACTTCATGACACCCATGCAGACAAGATCTGAAAGTTCGACTGCAGAATCCTACACTAAGGCACTGTACGAGCACATCCACTCATGCATGAATCGTGCCATCCCAAATAGAATCAAGATGATTTTCTCCAAAAAAAGGAAGCCAATCTGGTGGTCCTCTGCTATAAACAAACTATACAACAGAAAGAAGAAACTGTTGCAGAAAAGAGGAAAATCCCAGGATGCAAACAACTCCCTCACCAGCCTCAGTAAGAAGCTGAGATCCCTCATAAAATCCTCAAAAGCTAGTTACAAAATTAAAATTGCCAAAGATTCCAAAGACAACCACAAGGCATTCTATAGTTATGTCAGGAATCTAAATGGCAATGCTCAGATCTGCTCTGAGCTACAACAGAATGGCATTAAATATACTGATCCCAAAGATATTGCCAATATCCTGGCAGATCGATTTAGTGCCAAGTTTACCCCCCTCTCACCCCCTAAAGGTCCCATCTCAATACCAAAAGATTGCCAAATTCCGGTAATCACAGCCACACAGGTAGAAACCGCACTCTCCAAAGCTAAGAATACAGCATCCATGGGACCAGATGACATCCCAGGCTGTGTGCTACATGAACTACAAAATGAACTGGCACCTCGCCTAAGTGTCATGTTTAATCATACTCTCACCTCAGGCTTCGTGCCCACTGAGTGGTGCACAGCTACAGTTATCCCACTCCCCAAGGGGGAATCCGCCTTGGATCCCGGGAACTACCGTCCCACCAGTCTGACAAGCCTGATCTGCAAGGGCATGGAACGCATTATCATGGAACTTATAAACAAAGACATTGGCAACCTTCAAACACTGGACCCCACCCAGTCTGGGTTTGTGAAGGGATGATCTTGTCTCCTGAATCTGACTGACTTCTTCGAATCAGTCGCCAGAGCTGTGGACGAGGGTAAGGTGGTCCACACAGCCTATCTGGACCTCGCCAAGGCCTTCGACACCATCCCCCACTCTGGAATCAGAGATAAACTTACTAAGCTGGGAATAAATCCCTAAGTCACTTAATGGGTTGCCAACTGGCTTACTGACAGAACCCAGACTGTACAAGTAGCCGACTCCAAATCCAGCTCCAGACAAGTGACAAGTGGAGTACCTCAGGGTTCAGTCCTGGGACCACTCTTGTTTGGTATCTACTTCTCTGAAGTGCAGGCCAACACTAAGGGACTCTGGCTAACAAAGTTTGCGAATGACTGCAAACTGGGAGTTATTACTGAATCCCCAAATGATGTGGATATTCTACAAAAGGGCCTTACAGAAACAGATGTCTGGTGCCAGAGCCATGGGCTCAAGCTTAATGCCAAGAAATGTATAGTTATCCCCTTTGGAAAAAAACATGTACCCATAAATTACCACATAGGTGGCAGTACACTAAACATCAAAAATGTGATGAGAGACTTAGGGACACAGGTGGACAGTGGTCTCACTTTCGATAACCACATCGTCTTTGGAATGTCGGTAGTCGGATGGCTTACTGAAGACATATCAGGATAATTGAACCGAGCACCAAACTATTTAGAAGCGAAAATATACCGACGACAGATAATTCATGGTTTAAATAAGGCACAAAACCGACAGTGAGGAACGTCGTGGTCAGGACCTAGGCAAGGAATACAGTATGAACGAAAATCTTTATGAGGTATTTGCTTTCCACAAGAAATGCAATTATTTACTTTTACTGACATCGGTTTAGAGCAGGAAAAGGTTTCCCCAACGGGGTACTTAGCTTTTAGTTGAAGACTTCGGTTCTGAAACTCGAAAACAAATATTTCAGGAGTCGGCTGACTGGCACTTGCGAACTGCTTCTGCTTCGGGCACCACACGGCAAGAAAGACTGATGTAATGGTGTCGACTGCACGTTTTATACCCCTGATGACCTGACGTCATGGAAGAAGAGACAGCAATCGATGCAGGACCCAAGACTTTGTTAATCACGCCGACTGAGGGCTACTGCAAACATATAATCCAAATGTGATGACTGCAATAGTGAAACATGAAGAAAATGTGCCTACCATTCATTCTGTTTACTAGCGACCTGCTATGAAAACGCCCAAGCTTTCATTTCCTATCATGCAGTAAACTAGTAAAAGATCACAAAACATAACATGGAACAGATGGCCATGAAGATGCTAGATCAGGGCCATCTGTTCCAGAAGCATAGCTGGTTCAACCAGCACCCTAAGTCAGTACTATGAACCAGCACCCAACCCGAGCTCTTCAAATTAAGAGCAAAAACAGACTTCATTGCAATAAGCCAACTGCTACAGTGTAAGTGATCAGCTTATCACAGTTAGATCTTTGCACCCAAGCTCTTCCATTACAGAATAAAAAAGTGGACATCCCTTCTACAGGCACAGCAACCAGGTGGCCAGATGCATAACATGCTCCCGACTCCTGCCCTTAGCTATTCAAGTCCGGTTTCTGTGCCCTCCTCCCATGGTGCGCTACAGTGCTCACATGTTCATAGGTTCATAGGTTCATAGGTTAGTACTAAGCTAACTGCCCTTGCGAGCCATTTTAAGCCTAGCCAATTATCCCTTGTGAGACTCAAACCCTGCACCTCGTGTTTGTAAGGCAAATACCTTAACCATTAGGCCACCCTCCCAACCCATAGAATATTAGGCCAAGGAGCCATTTTAAGCCTAGCCACACTTCCCAAGGTAAGAATCAAACCATGTACCTCTTGCTTGTGAGGCAAGCATCTTAACCATTAAGCCAATTCCTGACTTTAGTTTTTAAAAAATTCTTCTTTTTAAACTGCAGCAAATTGCTTGCTACAAATATAGCAAACAGTTGCTACGATTTATATTCTGTGCACTAGGGCGCTCGTACTCATTTAAAAAAATAAAAAAAAATCTTTTTAAACTGCGGCAAACTGCCTGCTACAAATGTATCAAACAGTTGCTACAATTTATACCTTACCTGCATGGAATGCTACAGGGATTTTTCTGTACTTTTAAACTGTAGTAAGCAGTTGTTTTAGTTTAGACCACACACAGAGAGCTACAGTGTTCAGGTTTGACTGCAAATGAAATACCAACTTTTAAAAGCCAGTCTTTTCTTTTCGGCTTTTCCCGGTTAGGGGTCGCCACAGTGGATCACCAGTCCGCTAATGATTGAAAATGGACTTTTACGGTGTCGAGTTGCCAGCCTGGCACCCAACCTTCAAAGAAGTCACATCCATTCACACATGCACCTACCTGCATGTCTTTAAAGTTCATGCAACCACAGGGAGGACATGCATACTCCGCACAGAAGGGTGCTCCAGCCAAGAATCGAACTGGAGAACCTCTTGCTGTGAGGCGACAACACTTGTTGTTGTGTCTTTCGGCTTTTCCCGGTTAGGGGTTGCCACAGTGGAACTCCAGTCCGCTAATGATTGGTAGTTGATTTTTACATGCCGAGTTACCAGCCCTGACGCACAACCTTCAACGAAGGTACGCACATTCACGCATGTCTCCACGCAGAAGACGCTCTAGCTGAGAATCAAACTGGACAGCGTCTTACTGTGAGGCGACAACGCTACCGCAGCACCACCACTGCGGGACACACACTAAGCATTAAAAAAACATTGGAATCAGCTGACTGCATCCCCCCCACCACCACCACTACTTTGCACCAGGGACAGTTGTCACTCTCACCCCATCCTAGAGATGCTACCAGTCTGTTCTAAATCATTTCTCTTCACTGGGTTCTCATTACTTAAAGGAAAACAAATACTACAATACTGAAGTTGCTGAGAAACACTGGAAACTTGAACCACAAAGTGTTATTGAAAATTATGACATTTACATTACGTGAGATCATCCATTACCAAAAGTTCAAAAATAGATGCAAGAAAAGCAGATATAGTGTTCCATGAAAAAAGACAGAAGTAGTATTGATCACTGAAATTGTTACATCCAGTGATTACAGTGTCTTATGTACAAAGAGATACAAAGTTACACAATACCACAATTTACAAGCAACAATAAGATCACTGTGGAAAAAAGATACCCATACAGTTAGTTCCAGTAGTAGTAGTAGTAGGAGCAACTGGTCTAATAAAAAAGAATTTACAATTGTACTTAAGTATTCTACCAATATATATAATCCTGTATGAATTACAGAAGGACGTAATTCTGGGCACATTGTGGGTGCTGAGAAAAGCGCACTTGGCTTACATCAAAGACTGAAACAATTCTAATTTCATGAATTCTAATCATACCCTGACTTAGGAATGGGGTGCATTCTTATCATGGTTTTAGAAACCTAAAACACTTGCAAATATTAAACCTTCGGGTAGAGAAGGAAGGATATGCAGAACCTACAACATCGGTTACAAATATGCAAGGCAATGACACATTCTAAAGAAATATGCATATCTGAAGCATAATGAGTCAAAGTAAATTAGCTTTTATTTTGTATACAATTAGATGCACTAGGCAGAACTTCTCTGCTTTGACCTTGACACAATACTGTTACAGTGAAACAGAAAAGATTACAAACAGTGGTAATAACTGTACAATGATACTTTACATAATATACAGTAATAGAAGCCATCATGGACAGGAAGTAAATCCTCTCGCTAATACAATAACCAGTGGACCAAGAATGTTCTCTGATGTCTGTCACATGTACTATGAAGACCAGTTCTTTATGCAGACTTATTGTCATTACAGTGTTTAATGTAAAATACTGCAAAAAAATACTTACAGCCTGAACAATTTGTCACTTTGAACTAGTCAGTCTCTCATTTTCCTTAAACCTGTTCAGAGGCTGATCCCTTATTTTTCCACTGCCCTTCTGTTACACTTAAACCACATTATTTCTGAAGCAGTACTTTACGACCTTATTACTATATCGGTTTTAGATTCACTTTATTCATTTATTTTATTTACTGTAAAAGTATTACTACTTCTTTGCGATGCTCTTTATCAAGGGGTAGGTCCAGATTCACAACATATTCTTAAATAAAAATGAATAAATGAAAACATTAAAATTTAAAGCAACCATAGTTTATCTTACTGAAATGTTATTTACATTTTTGTTAACTGTGGAATTCAACTTTACAGAAACTATTTGGTCAAACACAGAGCACATACCTCATCTTATTAATATTTATTAATATCAATAGCCAGTTATACACATCCATTAATACAGAATGTTGAAAACATTGTAATTTATTAAAGTGGTTGCACTTTAAGGAATAAAATACATGTTGAAGACTCCTAATATTAATCTTCTGTTTTACTCTTCTTAACAGCCCCCCATCTGATTTTTTGCTGTAAATTAAATAATCGCTTTGTCTAATTAGTTTATCATAGTCTTATGTAATTAGATTTATTATAAACAGTAGCCGATAAAGGGAACATTTCTTTCCTCAGTTTAGTGGACTAACCCCTGTGATTTGTGCTGTTAGGATAAAGTGACCACTGGACAATTAGAAATACGACAGTCAGGGCAAGGAAATGAAAGGAAAGGGGATAACTGCTTAATTGGAGGCTATAGAATAGGTATCATACTCTCCTTTGGTGCAGAAGGCTGTTGGTTCTATTCCCTCACCTGGTATTTGGATTAGTCTTCCAATACTGACACTGCAGTGCACCATAAGGGGATTCTGCACTCCTAAGTGTGCCATCCTTTGGATGAGATGTTAAATCAAGTCCCCATCTACCTGAGTTGGTAGCCACTCAGGTGAATGTAAAAGATTCCCCGGCACTTATCAGAAGGAGTAGGGGAAGTTCCCCAGTGCAACTGCCAAATTTCCCTTTGTAGTGTGAATAGAAAACAGAGGTAATCGAGAGGACTAAAGTTAAGTCTGGTATTCCACCCGTGACCCAGAGGGTGACAGGACTAATAAGAAATAGAGTATAAAGGATTACTCCAGAAAAAATCAGTGTAACTAGCTAGAATAAGAACATTTGTCCAACTGCCTACTTAACTGAATAAACTACTGGGAACTTCAACAAGGTGTCTTTATTCCTCACACAGGGAGGGTATCAGAGACAGAGTCTCCTAGATCTGCTAGCTAAAGTGATTTTATCTGGACTGATGCTTTGTACTGTGAATACTTGGTTCTCCCCCTAGAAAGAGGCCACTGGCCTAGTGGAACTAACCTGGTAAACAAAGTGTCAATATATATTACATGTACAATGTGTGCATATTTATGAGTATAGCATTAAGTGTCATTGTTTTATTAAATCAACAACTTCATGGATGTTGGAATGTCAGTTACATTGAACAATGTAAAAGAATATAAAGGAAATTAAACTGATAGCAAAAAGGAAGGCACACCAATTATTTTTCTGACTAGGATTACAAAAACAAAAGAATGCCTACAAACCTTTTTTCCTCAATGAAATCTCATTTTACACACAGATTCCAGGATTTTGTTACTCTACCATGTTTTTTAAGCTTAGGTCACACAGCAAAAACAAACCATTAACAAAAATGACAGACTTGCAGGAGCCAGGTGAAATGAATCACATTTTAGTTTGGACAAGACAAAAAAATTGCACTTATAATAATTAACTGAATACTAAATAATCATCCTTTTGTCTTATAACACAAACGAACTGGTACCCTTTTCCAACAACTTCTTCAGGGCATTTGCTACTGGCATGTAAACCACATTTTAACAAAAATATAGTTTGTCATTGTGGTTCCATTGACTTTGATAAAATATAGATTGGATAAAACCATTAGTTCAGTTTTCAGAACAGTTTTTATTTTCAAAACAAGTCCACTTTACATTGACAAGAGCAGAAGCCTCCTTGTCTAGGCTTAGAGAAATCTATAAGGCTAGACAAGGATTAGATTCATAGGTAAGTACCAGGTTAGCTGTCCTTGTGAAACAATTTAAGCCTAACCAATGTTTTCTTCAAAGGTGAGAATTAAACCCTGTACCCTGTACCTTGTGTTTATGAGGTGGTGCAGCGGTAGTGTTGTTGCCTCACAGCAAGAGGTTTTCCTGTTCGATTCTCTGCTGGAGTGCCTTCTGTGTGGAGTCTGCATGTCCTCCCCATAGTCGAGTGGTGTTCGAAAGACATTCGTGAATGGGCGTGCTTTCGTTGAAGGTTGGGTGTTGGGCTGGCACCATGGCACCGTAAAAATCTACTGCCAATTATTAGCGGACCGAGGTTCCGCTGTGGCGACCCCTAACTGGGAAAAGCCGAAAGAAGAACAACAACCTTGTGTTTATGAGGTAAACACCTTAACCACTGCACCAACCTCCAGCCCCAGATAATCAGAATATCAGTGGAACTGCATCATTTAAACTAGCGCTATCACTTCTAACTCAAAAAGAGGACACTGAACACAGCCCTCATGAATAATTATTTTCTCACTCACTGCTATGCAGTCATACAAATTTTGCCTGACAATTAACAGGGCTAAAGCTGTGAGCTGTTATTAAGTTGCTTTTTGTGCCCCGTACACAGGGTTTGATTCTGTTCACCTACCGTGTGACTGGGCAAGTCACTTGACAGAAAGTACTTAAGATATAAATTCCATAAGAGAAAAGACTCCTAAGTCATACTTTTTGACACATACAGAGATATTTCTGTAGGAAAATTCATTGCAGCAAAACGAAATGTGTTTAGGACATTGTTGTCCTTTAACTCATGTGAGACATGACAGAATACTTATTATGAAGACTCATGGTAAAATGGGATACAACTGAATTTGAAATGATTATGATGTAATCTTGTTTTAAAGTTCATCAAAAAGCCTCAAACATACATAGGGCAGTATTTTAGCTCTGAGTTCTCCTAACAATGAAGATGCATGATACGTGTCTGCAGGAGATTGATATGTAAGCTAAGAAGTACTTCATAAATGAGATGGGAATGGGTTCAAAGTGCAGCCAACCACATTCAATAGCTAGTACAAACCTGCCAATGGTATTCAGCTATACTCTGGATAAAGAGATAGGACACAAAAACTGTGTTGTTACACATGAGAATTGCTGTTTTACATTTCCTTAAACGTTTTTCCATAATGCCTGTAATTTCATATTACAGATTTATTCACAGAATGAGAAGGAATTTAGTAACAGCCCATAAAACAAAACAAAAAAAAAGTTTTGTTTCTGAGCTTCACAAAATCATGTCTGTGTTTATCCTGTATCTTTGTATTGCTGTCCACTTTGTGTGTGTGTGTGTGTGTGTGTGTGTGTGTGTGTGTGTGTGTGTGTGTGTGTGTGCGCGCGCATTGGGGTGGCTAATTTATGACACTTTGAACATTTCTTTCAATATCATGATTTTATTGCTGCTTTTTTAACTAGCTTGTTAATCCACTTATGTTACTTTAGTTTCTAAAGCATTTCTAATTTTGCTTCTTCAGTACACTGTAGTTAAGTATATAAAAAAACAAGGGAGTACCAAAGCACCTGTGTCTATGGTAAACTTCTCATGACTTGCATTAACAGTCATATAATATCTGCCCATAGAACAAGTGCCACTGTCTAGGATGGGCTACACAGCTGGCCATCCAAGACTAACTTTAATATAAATCATTAATTTATTATCCATGTAAGTGATCTGGTTATCTTCAACTCTTTATAGCTACAGCCTGGGCTAGACAAATGGGATCCCCTACACTACACTGACACACAACAAACCCGACAGCCAAAACGCAGACACCAAAACACCGAAACCACACAATACCGACAGTCCACATTACCAAACACCATAACACCAACTCACAAAACACAAACAGAAACATCAATGTAAACCACACCAAGCATTCTTACACACTACCACACAAAATTACACACATAAACTAAACTATCACAACTAAAACATAAACAAGAATGCACTGGCAAATCACACACATCCCACTACACCGCAACATCCCATAACGCCATTACCCACATAACTCACACATCCCATTAACCTACCAAATACCTACATAAAAAACACACACACAACACAAACACACCAAAAACCTTACAAACCTACACTAAACCTTACATGCACAACTATCTATGCACTAACCTTAACCCAAACCCTAACCCTAAGGTCCGTCACTATTGCACACTTACCTTACCCGCACCCTAACCCTAAAGTCCGTCACTATCGCATACTTACACAGTCGCACTCATTTCGCATGTCAGTGTTTTCAGCGTCGGGATTTCGAACTGTTGATTATTTCCATTGTTGGTCTTCTGGTGTCGGTGTTCTCGTCGTCGGTGTTTAGATCTTTTGGTGTTCTCAGGTAGACCCGATAAATGTTATATGTATGATCAATTTAGTGTACCAATCAAACAGTACAGATCTGTCAGGTGGGAAGAAATCAAATTACCCAAGAAAACTCATGCAGACATATGTTTTTTTTTTTTTTTTGGTTAACTTGGGTATGGCACTGATCCATATGGACTTTTCTCGGACTCAGCCCAGGAGCACTGCCTGATTAAGTGATTTGCTTAGAGTCACACAGTTGGCAGATGAAGATTGAGAGAGACAATCAAACCATGGATCTCAACAAGCAGCGTTAGTGATGGACTTTAGGGTTAGGGTGCAGGTAAGGTAAGTGTGCGATAGTGACGGACTTTAGGGTTAGGGTGCGGGTAATTTCTTTGTGCTAATTGTCAAGTACCGCAAACCATGTAAACGTACATGCAGTTAGTGACTGCAGGTCCTGGATTGATTGAACTGTGTGTGTCAGACATCTTAACCAGTGAATCACTGTGCTGCTCAAATGAGCTACTGCTCCTTACAGACCTTACCTTGTTTTTAACTAGAAAATTTCAGGCTATGAGACATGAGACCTAGTCTAGTTTATTTAGTTGTTCAGTCATACATGTCCCCTTTATACCTCTTTTTGAAGAACATTGGCCCTGCATACTGCTTAGAACCTCAATGTTTCATCATTCAAAATAGTAGATGATTGGTCTTCTAGTAGAATTTATACCATCCCTGCCTAGGTTTCTGACACTTCCACACAACCTACAAACATGTATTATACACTGCACACTTCCTCTGGCAAGGAAGCAATTCTGCTTATTCTATAAATTCTTGATATTCCCCAGTAACACTGATCCACATTTCCTAGTCCCCTGTGTCCAAAGACTACATCTCCAATAATTAAACATGTTTTGTGGATAAAAGAAATAGCACAACAACTGCTTAAAATGACTGTGTCTTATTTTACAATGCGTTTCTTAGCAAAGGTACATTTTTTTCAAAATTATATATTTATTTACTGGTTTACAAGGTAGGGGGAATAATCCATGACAGCTCTTTTTCAATCATAAGAACAGTACAGTGAAGGAACAGTTCAAATTAACAAAGAGATAAACCAAATAAATCTGTGTTCAAGAGTTACTTATTAAAGGAAAGGAGTTGGAAGAGTAAACCACTGGTTAGAAAGCTGTATATCAAGAAACAAAGAAAAAAATAACATGACAATAACCAAGCCCATCCTTTTCAGACAGCAGACTTAAATGAACACTTGAAAATTGTTAAGACTTTCCACGTCTATGCTTTTTTGAGTAATAACCCAGTTTCAAAGGTGTTTCCTCTACTCACATACAGAAAACACTTGCACCATTTAACACCTGCTACCATAGACATGAGAAACACCCAAAAGGCCCCTTCCAACATCTGCATATTGGAAACAGACTTTGGCATTCTGCACAGAAAATACATATATTGGTGAAAACATACAAGTAAACATGCACCTATGCAGCCATGAAAGCAAAACCCACTTTTAAAGACAGCACATGTGAACAATTCAAAGAATTAGGAAACAAAATCCTCATGATTGTCACATTGCTTCCTGTCATGAAAAAATGTACACTCATCAAACACCACTACACTTCTTAAATGATTTTACTTAACATGACCTTCCTAGACCGCTGCCTGGACTCAGTTTGCTAATGAATATGTAACAGGCAACAAACATTTTGCAAACATTAAAACAGAATTATATGAAGCCTCCCTCAAACTTAATTTTACTTATTTTACGAGGTTATGAAAATAAAAAATAATAAATCATATTACTTTACAATTTTTTAACTTGCAAAATTAAAATAACATTTCTAATTACTATGACTTCAGTAACTAACAAACTGTAGTACTTCAGGTTGCTTGAACATTAGAAAGAAACTACCAATACTTTGGAAGAAGTACGCATTTTTGTTTTTTATCCCCCCCAGAAAAACACAGCTCCATTTTTAATTTTTTATTTTTGATGGGGCACTAAATACATCTTTTATTGCTGTCTTTATTGATTTGTTGCTCAAGCTGCCTTAATGCCTCATGAAATTTATGATCTGTCATAAAACTGGAAATCTGCACATGCATTAACCCTACAGCTTCATGCACACAAAGTCAGTTATACCTGGCTGGTACTACCTTATCAGGAAATGAATCAGAAGATTAGGAACTTAAGCAATGGGAGGACATCCTCTTTTGCAGGTTTCTCTTTCCCTGGCTTTGTTTCCCAGTTTCCTTTCACACTGATCCTCACACCTCTGTACAAACTGCTTTTCAGTCAGCAGTTACCAGGGCTCCTCCCCTGAACAAGGCTGTGTGTGAGCAAAAGACACAGACAGCAAGCCTGCAGCCCTCATTAAATAAACACACTTCAAAGGCACTGACCAGGTCTACTTCTCTCTCTCTCTCTCTCTCTCTCTGTCTTAGCTATACGTCCTGGGGGAGGGGAGTAGACAGAGTTGAAATGCTAGGCCATAACTACAGCATGTGTACTTTATGCTAACAATTACATGACACCCTTCCATAGTGCATTCATTCTAGTCAACAAACTTTCTTTTAAGCTGCAGTAAAATAACCAATTATATATACTGGTAAAGAATCAACATAAAAGTTTCATAGGTTCATACTAGGCTATCTGCCCTAGGGCATTTATAAGCCTAGCCAGAGTGTGTTTGGCTTTCGCCACCCATTTTAAATGAATTTTGCTATGCCCTTTTTCGAGGTTAGTATACTGTGCCTCTGTCTAACAGTGACACAGAAGTGATACCCGGGGTAAACTTACGATCTCCCATCCACTCATCAAGATTCCTCTTGAAGAGAGTCAGTGAGGGACACTGCCTAACCTGGACTGGGATTTTATTCCAGAAAAAAATGTTCATAGGAAGTAACAATCTAAAAGAAAGGAAAACTGCTTGATTAGACACAGTGCTTACCTGAGGAGACCTAAACAGCAGGGAAAAAGAAAAAAAAATGCAGAAACATTAATTAGAAGTTATGGACTTGCTGGCAGCATAATATATCCAGGCACAGAAAGCAAACCTGCAACAAACTTTCTATGCAGTCAGCAAGTGAATTCATTCACAAGAAAATGAAGTCTAGGAGTGATATACAACATAATTTATTTAATGGGAAATAGTTATTTTTTTCTTGCCGGTAGCGAGAAGCACAGACCAGCAACAAATACGGGATTTTGTTAAACTAACCTGTTACCTGAACAGCATACTTTATCCAGTGTGTTTTGATGTTTAAGACATTCACCATTTACTCTTTCTTAACATAATAGCTCTTACATCTTTTATTTAAAATGGGATTTGATATTTGGAAACAGCATTTATTCTTTTTTAATATCACAGCTTTCTTCTTTTTATTTAAAAATGGTACTTTGAGAGAGAGAGAAAGAGAGAACGTCTTTGCTTTATTATGTGTATGGGGTTATCTACTGTTTGTTACCTCAGACATGACTGGCAAATAGAATGTCAAACTGTAAAAATCGCTGACAACCTTTTGGGATGGGAAGAGTTGAAAAAGAGCAAGAAGTTGATGTAGCATTTTTTTCACTTTCTCCCTCTTGACAGTGTTTTGGGAGTGGGGCTTGATTCTGCATCAGGCGGTTGTGTTTTGCAATCTTTGTGGAGTATTGCTTTTTTGACTTGCAGCCTCCAAAGGTTTTTGATTATTTGGGATTAAATAAACACAGGTTGATCAAACTAGTTACACTTATTGTGTGTGTCTTAATTAATTTATTTTCACATTTTCTAATATTTATCTTTTTATAGGTTCATAGATTAGTACTAGGCTAATTTTAAACCTCGGCAATTACCTCATGTAAGAATCAAACCCTGCACCTTGTGTCTGTAAGGTAAACACCTTCCATTATGCCGACCTCCCTACTTATTTTTCTTAAATATATGGTCTGTCTCCCAACTCTTTTTTCATTCAAGACCCAGCCTCACTGTGGAGCCAGTGTCCTTTCTGATTATGACTGGCTCACAAACTGTCTATTACAATTCATTGAAATACAGTACGTCTAATACAAGAAGAAAGGAGAGTGCAGGACCAATATTAAGGCCTGCTCCTGAAGTTCAGTGTATTATGTTTCACTGGACAGTGATCAATAATGTGTCGGTCAATTACGAGTCAGTCAACACCTGTTATCTATATCTTCATATCCACAGCACACATTGGTATATGTATTCTGTATATATATATATATATATATATGTGTGTGTGCGCGTGTGTGCATATGTATATCTATATAGATACACACACACACACACACACACACACACACACACACACACACACACACACACACACACACACACACAATAATCCATCCTTTTTTGTTCACAACAGTCTAATCCCTTTCCGTCTTCCAATCACTAGTTCCAGAGTCATTTACCAAGTCAAAGCATTCTTTCAGTTTACTTATATTATCCTCCACAAAGACCGTTTCAGAATACAGATGTAAAAGAATGTCTTCTTTTGTTTAGCGTAAATACAAATATCAGCATGGTCTTCTTTCTTCAGATTATCAAATAACTTAAAAACTTTTTGTCTTTAGAACTCACATCATAAAGGCTCTTGCTTCTCATAAGGATAAAAAACATTATTTCTTGAAATGTCACAAAACCCACTGATGTAATTCTTGGTTCAAAAAAAAAAAAAAAACACCTATCTGATATTGCATTGACTTTTCTATTATGACAAAACCTTGTCCCTCAATTAAAACAGCTTACACAATGTTCAAAAAATGAACTGCTTGTAGCGTTGTTGCCTCACTGCAAGAGGTTCTCCCGTTCGATTCTCGGCTGGAGTGCGGGGAGTGCCTTCTGTGTGGAGTCTGCATGTCCTCCCTGCGGTTGGGTGGGCGTTCGAAAGACATGCGTAAATGGGTGTGCCTTCGTTGAAGGTTGGACGTCGAGCTATGGGCGTGCCTTTGTTGAAGGTTGGACGTCGAGCTGGCACCTCGGCATTCGTGAAAATCTACTGCCAATCATTAGTGGACCGGAGTTCCACTGTGGCAACCTCTAACTGGGAAAAAAATGAAAGACAAACATTGATTGCCTCCTCCAGCTGTTCAGCACTTCCTCCTGTGATGGAACACATGGAATCATGCAACTTCTGCTGCTCACATGGTTCTCAGTCTACATAGTACCACAATTCAAAACCTTTGCTTGAAAACTGAGCAAGTACCATTCTATAGTAAAACTTACCATAACATTATTTATTTAACATTTGTTTACTGGGAAAGTCCAACTTGAAACAAAGTAAATTTTCAACAGAGACCCGGGGAGAAAAGCTCCAGACTCATGACTTTGAATTGTGGGAGGAAAACAGACCACTCGGAGAAACCCACACAAATGCAGGGAGGATATGCAGACTCTGCACAGAAGGCACCCCAGCCAAGAATCAAACCAGGGAACCTCTTGCTGTGAGGCGACAATGCTACCACTGCACCACTGCACCATTAGATCTTCAAATGATCACTGCTGCAATAGTCTTAGCTATGTGAGGCCAGTTTCCAAAGCTTCAGAGCAGCTTCCACAAGCCCAAACTGTCAGGCAGCTCAAACTAAGCTGACTAAAAGACAAGTTTGGATGTAAAGCCCTTCAGAGCTTTCCTGCCAGCAGAGAGAGAGCGAGAGAAGCTGAGCCCTGACAGGACAACACTAAGAACTACAAAAAATAAATGTTCATACCCTGTCGTAAAAAGACACACCAAATGACAAGGGGGAATGGAGGGAGGGAGTGGCTACTGCAGCAATAATAATTCAAACATCTGCTGTTATGTAAGTTTTACTTTCACAACTGTACTACATTCATCATATATATAACTGCTGCAGTAGCCTTAGGTATATGGTTACATTACCTGAGCTAACTACATTTGGGAGGTGGAAAAAGAAGAGTCCAGGAGTCCTTGGAGAATGGTACTAGCAAAGCTTGATCTGGACCTGGAGATGGAATCAAGCTTATAGTACTTTGTAAAAGTATGTAGAGAGGACCAAGTAGCAGCTTGTAGAATACTTCCAGAATCCAACTCTTTCCAAAAAGCCACAGTTGAAGCCATAGCCCTGGTACAGTGGGCTTTGTCCCTGCCTGGAAGAATTTTATTATAACACACAACCATTTGGAAATAGTATGTTTTGACACAGGCTGTCCCTTCTTCTTACCTTCACAAGAAATAACAATAAATCCGAAGATCTGAAAGATTTAGTTCTGTTAAGATAGTACCTGAGTAACTCACACAAATATTGTAGAACCAGAGAACAACTAGCCCTGGATGGGTGCTAGTTATGCTGTAGGCACCAACTAGAAAACCTTTTCCATTTGCTAATATACAATGCTCTAATAGCAGGCTTTCTTGTCTCCATTACTACCTACTGCATATCCTCAGTAAATAGGTACCTAAAGGGAATTAAGACCCTATCGTTCAGGCAATAAATTTAAATTGATTGATGTTGGGGCATATTAAACACCTCTGTTTGAGTATATCCAGTCTGTGAGGAAGCTTTTTTTTTAAACAAGAAAAATCTTTATTAAATTATCACATATGACATAGACAATCATACACTAACATAAATGAAAACAAACCATATTGACATCATTTTAGTTGCAAACATTATATATCACAAATCATACTGAGTTAATTTTAGCTGCAAACATTATACACCACTTTTAATCTATCCACTCATTGTCAGTCATACATTACATAACTCAATCAAATTATGCCTTCTTTTAAACCTCCTTCCTCCTCAGAATGTATTGTTCTCACAATTCCCATATTTTATGTGTAATTTGTTCTTACCTTTTTCTAAAGAACCCAAATCCAGTTGTTTTATCTCTGCTACTATACCCACTACTTCCAGTAAAGTTAGTTTATACTTTGATTTCCATTTTCTAAGAGTTGCTTTTAGGCAGCCACCATAATTAGACACAGCAAGGCCTTACCATGTCTAGGCAATTCTGATTCTGTATCATGGCTCACAAAATCATTTCCTTAGCTACACCAATTTGCTGACCCAGTATCTCTGACAGAATAGTCTGCAGGGAATCTTTAAAGTCTGCCAACTCATTACACTCCCAGAAAATATGTTCCCAATTACCTCTGTCTTCCCCCATCACACCTCTAACATTTGCTGTCCATCTGAATAAAATTATTTGGAGTCTACTAGGGGTATAAAATACCTAAGTAAACACTTCCAACCAAGATCCTAAATATTCTAGACTTTGTTGCATATTTGGGAAATATACATATATCCCTACTGTTTCTTTATGAATTGCTTATCTGTATTCTGGACTTTGGTATAGTTCCTGTGTTGCCCATTTCCTTACTTGGACAGAAGGAAGCTTCTTTGTTCACCAGTGGGAGTGGGGAGCTTTAAGCAGCCTATCTGTCCCTGGAGGAGTGATCTCACCACAGAATCTAGTAGTTTATTGGCTGTTTTGGGCTAATTTCTAGCTCTTTCAAGCCCCCTGTATAAAAACCCACTTTAGCATGGTTTTTAGCTTGTTCATATTCAGCAAAAGCTCCTCATGGTCCTGCAGAGTGGTGCTAGCAGCAGAGAGGCGAGAAAGAGTGACTGCTAAACTGATATAAGTATAATTGTATTGCTAGTACCTTTGCGACCGTCCTTTCTCGCCGAAAAGTGAGTTATATCTGCTATTTTACCTGTTTGAGCTGTTTTTACTGTTTTTTTAATTGCACTTTAAAAGTTTGTCTCTTTGTTGTATTTTACCTGTTGAGGCTGCCCACTCAAGTGCGCTAGCCTGTGTTAAGCATTTACTGTGAATTTCTGCTGTTTGCTCTTTGAAAAAAGAAAATAAAAACAAAAAATATTCTTTTTCCCGCCTTTCCTGACCTAGAATAGTCCCTAATACAGGCTTTGCTGTATTCTGGACTTTGATATAGTTCCTGCATTGCCCAATTCCTTACTTGGACAGAAGGAAGCTTCTTTGTTTACCAGTGGGAGTGGGGAGCTTTGAGCAGCCTATCTGTCCCTGGAGGAGTGATCTCACCGCAGAATCTAGTAGTTTATTGGCTGTTTTGGGCTAATTTCTAGCTCTTTCAAGCCCTCTGTATAAAAACCCGCTTTAGCGCGGTTTTGCACGATTGTGCGCATAGCGCAGCATCAGGCAGAGCTGCCTAATTGGGTTTAAACTATTCCCGGCTCCACAAAGTCTACTCTTCACTTTTCCCATTAGAACTGATTTATCTCTCAAATTAAACACCCTATTCTCTATCTAAAGCCCTGCACTTGCTAGTTTAAGCTATTTTACAAGTTAGCACTGGTAAACTAAAAGCACTACATCCTCATATACTCCCTTCGAGTATCTTGTCCCCTATTGGTCCTTTTTTCAGTGATAAAAGATTTCCCTATACTATTCTAGCATGTCCAGCGGTCAGTCAGTGGTTTCCTCTCCAGTCCAGCTGGTGAATCTGGGTATCCTGAGGCAATGTTACAACTGCCTCATGTACACAGACAACCCTCTCCTCCTCCCAACAAGTTCAAATACATGTGAGAGATGCAACCATATAGCCAAACTGGAGGCTGAGCTCTCTCACCTCAGAACTGGTGCAACCAGTCAGGAGGAGAAGATAACCTTACACACCACAAATCCAGTCTCACATAGTCCTACCACAACAGCAAACCATACACATAAACACACAAAAACATACTTGGAGGCTCAAATAAAAATCTGCCTAAGCAGCAGAGACCTCCAAAGCAGACATCCAAGCAAACGCAACCTCAAAACAAAACACGTGCGACACACAGCTCACAAAGTCAGTGTGCCAAACAGTCACAGCCCTTAAGGCTAAATAACACACCTGAAACACTTGTGATAAGTGATTCTATAGTCAGACACACTGACGTCCCGCTCACCAAGCTGAACAAAGAAAAGGTCACAGTGAGCTGCCTGTCCGGCGCTAGGATCCGCCACATAACACAAGCACTCAGGTCACTCCAAGGCAAGTACAAATATGACTCAGTCATTGTCCATGCTGGTGTGAATGACCTGAGATGTACCTCCCTGGACTACATGAAAAGAGACATAGAGGAGCTCTCTGATCATGTAGCCCAGGTCGGTATGACCCTGACCTTTAGCAGCATCTTACCCTCACCTAGAATGATGCCACAGTACAAAGACAAAATGATCAATTTTAACAATTGGCTAAACTTTTGGTGTCATTCAAAGGGGATCCAGTGTCTGTCAGCCTGGGATGACATGCTCGACAAGCCACGTTGCTTCGCTAGGGATGGCTTGCACCTGTCACCCCTGGGCTTTCGGATATTGGCAAAGGCTCTTGCCACCCCCATAGTGCCTTTTTTAGGCAAGGCTCAAAAGACAAACCCACCTCCATAGTCAACGTACTGAATAAGAAACTAAGGATAATGCTGCTCAATGCCAGAGGTCTAAACCTCAAGATGCACGCACTCGAAACTCTCCTCGGTATGGAGAACATCGATATATGTGCAGTGACGGAAACCTGGTTCAAGGCTCCAGAAAGCACCCCAGCACTACCAGGTTATACCTCATATCATGCTTTTCGGCCCCAAATCTCAGACCGAACCACAAAAATAGGAGGAGGTGTATCCATATTCATCAAAGATACCCACACCTCCAGGTTAGTGGCGTTGCATGAAGCAACGGAAACCATCCATGTGCAACTAACAGTGGGCAAAACTGCCCTTCAGTTTGTAGCATGTTACAGACCACCCTCTCAAAATCAGGAATCCCACTTGGCTTTCCTGAGAACACTGGAGAATATGAAGATCTCTCCAAACACCATTATATTGGGTGACTTCAACTACCCAAACATAGACTGGGAGCATTACTCAAGCCCCAACACCCTAGCCCAAAGGTTCCTAGCATTTATAAACTCAAATGCTATGGAACAACTAGTCACCACCCCCACAAGAGGAGAAAACATACTGGACCTGGTCATCACCAACATTGGGACTCTATGCTCCATACCAGAGGTACACCCCTCATTGGTAAGATCGGACCACAAACTAATCTCACTGGATATCCACATCCCGACCCCACCTCCAGCCCAGAAAACCACAGTGAAAAACTTCTCAAAAGCGAACTTCACACTTCTCAAAACCGAGGTGGAATCCTTCAAGGCCCCCGGGCCAGTGGAAAATACGGCCCAAATGGCTGAATCCTTTATAAATGCATTCTATGGACACCTCCAGGAATGCATGGATCATGCTATCCCAAACAAAACCAAGACCCAATCTTCCAAAGGCAGGCGTCCAGTCAGGTGGACCCCAGCCATAAATAGGCTATACAACAGAAGGAGGAAGCTACTACATGATAGAGCAAAGTCCCAAAAAGGGAAGGCATCTCTGATCAGTACTAGCAAAAAACTATGTTCCCTCATAAAATCTTCCAAGGCCAGGCAAGGCTTTCTTTAGTTATGTTAGGAACTTGGGAGGCAACTCCCAGATATGCTGTGAGTTAATCCAAAATGACAAAAAATACACTGAACCCACAGATATTGCTAATATCCTGGCAGACAGGTTCAGTGCAAACTTCTCCCCCCCCAAAAGGGCAAATAACTATCCCAGCAGTGTGCTGCCCCCCAATCATCTCAGATGCTCAGGTGAAAGCCGCCCTCTCCAAAGCAAAAAACACAGCATCAATGGGACCAGATGGTGTCCCGGGTTGTGTCCTACATGAACTACAAGAAGAACTAAACCCTCATGTAAAGCTGCTGTTCAACCTCACCCTTACTACAGGATATGTACCCAAAGAATGGCGTACAGCAGCAGTAGTCCCACTCCACAAAGGTGGTGCCTCTACGGACCCTGGAAACTATCGCCCCATAAGCCTGACTAGCCTGGTCTGCAAAGCTATGGAGAGGATCATCATGGAACTCATTAACAATGACAATGACATTGACATTGGGCACCTACAGACACTGGATCCTACCCAATTCGGCTTTGTCAAGGGCAGATCCTACCTCATAAACCTGGTCGATTTCTTTGAAACAGTCACCAAGGCCATAGATGAAGGGAAGGTAGTCTACACAGCCTACCTTGACCTCGCAAAAGCCTTCAACACAATACCCCACTCGGGCATCTCCAGCTTAAATATAAACCTCTACGTCACAAGATGGGTTGCAAACTGGCTCCAAGACAGAACCCACATGGTCAGGATTGCTGGAGCCATGTCAGACTCGAAACCAGTTACAAGTGACATCCCACAAGGCTCAGTCCTGGGACCTCTCTTATTCGGTATATATTTTTCTGAGGTACAGGCTAACACGGGAGGACTGTGGCTGACCAAGTTTGCAGATGACTGCAAACTGGGAGCCATAATTGACTCTCCAGCTGATACAAGCATCCTCCAAAAGGGTCTCACAGATACGGACAGTCATACCCTTTGGCAAAAACAAAGTGCCCACAAATTATCACATAGGTGGTAATCCATTAAGTACGGAAGAAGTAATTAGGTATCTGGGTACCCAAGTTGATAGTAATCTCTCCTTTGACAACCACATTGCCAAAGTGGTTAGAAGGACCTTCTATATAGCCCACCTTATCATGAAAGGATTAACATCTAGATCAAGGGAGGTCATCGTACCCCTTTATTCATCCCTCATCAGGCCCATAATAGAATACAATGCCCCTTTTGGGATGTACCTAACCCGACACCTGCAGCAACTTGAAAGACCCCAAAAGTACCTCACAAAGAGGATTAAGGGACTCGAACAGATGCCATACGCTGCTCGGTTAAAGAAACTCCAGCTCTACTCAGCTGCATACCGCCTACTTAGAGGCGACCTATGCCTGACGTATAAAGCTATGTCCAACCCGGAATTAATGGACATGCTTCACCTCAGTAAATCCAAATCCCTTAGAGGTACGCACTCGAGGGACTTAAACCTCAGCACAGAAATAAACAGGACATGCTGGAGGGACAGATTCATAACCCAGAGGCTCCCCTCACTTTGGAATAGAATCCCAGTCCATGTTAGGCAGAGCACCTCACTGACCATCTTCAAGAGGAATCTTGACGAATGGATGGGCGATCGTAAGTTTACCCTTGGGATTACTTCTGTTTCACTGCTGGACAGAGGCACAGTAATCTAACCTTAAAAAGGGCAAAATAAACTCAAGTCAAAGGGGGCATAAGCCAAACAACTCTGGCTAGGCTTGTAAATGCCCTAGGGCAGACAGCCTAGCATGAAAAAGAACCAAAGTATTGGGAACAAATCATTAGAGAGGGAACCAAAGTTCCCATTCTATTACCTTTCCCTCTCTAATGATTTGTTCCCAATACTTTGGTTCCCTTTTATCTAATGTCTCTTCTCAATCCTTCCTAACCTCCTCTGATTGATTCTTACAGTTATCACTGAATGTTTTGTATGCTGTACTAATTATTCATTTTTAACAGCAGCTTCTGTTCCAGATTCTACCAAAAACTGTACCAGTGCTGGTCTTTTGCTTAGGATCCCTTTATTTCTTTCTCTTTCTCTTTGCCAATACTCTAATATCAATCATTGATAAGGAAGGCAATCTCTAGCCTGCAATCCAAATAGATTCTTGGGCTGTTCCCATTCTATTACCTTTCCCTCTCTAATGATTTGTTCCCAATGCTTTGGTTCTTTTTCCAATTTTCTCCAATAAATGTCAGCCCCCTGATGCCTATTGTCTGTATCCCTAATTGCAGTCATCCCCATTGACAGCATCTCCTTTCTCCATTCCTGTGTTGTTTAGTTCTTAGAATACTTTCTGCAACTTTATGAATATAGTATTCTGTATGGTTACTGTTATTCTCCTTACACACCTGCATCCAAAATCCCAGTTTTTCCTTGTTTCTTGAGCTTCCCCACTCTTTTATCATCCCTTTCCATTCTGAATTACAGGTTTCAGATTGTAGTATGTATAACAGCCTTAACTGTGTAACTCTGAAATACTCCTTCAAATCGTCTAATCCTAAACCACCCTTGTTCATTTGAAAGAATCAGCCTATCCAACTTGACACTTGCTGTCTTCCCCTCCCAGATAAAATCCATCACCTCTTTATAAAGAAATGTGCCTGTCCTGTGTATAAAACTAAAGGGACTAAAAAAAACTTTTAACTGCTTGTATCTTGCTATCCATATCCATATAACAGAGCTTCCAATTTCTTAGTTTTTGTATTACCTTTTCTTTAGTCTCTTCCCACATATCCTTAGCTGTCTCAACAGAATCCTTTTTAATTGATACTTTGTTTTTCTGCCACTGTTTTGTCAGAATTAACTCCTTCTGCTGGTAGGATTACATCTTTACCATTAAAGGTCTAGGTTGATTTCACATGGCCAGGTTTGGAGCATACACACAATATGCCTTTTTAATTAACAACTCCTGCTGTGGAATACCATTCCAGTTGCTTACTTGTGCTTTCATAAAATTAATGCAGTCTGTTCCTGCCAGCTTCTCTGGTACAGCAGAAAATTTCACATTTTCCTTATGTGCTCTGTCCTCTAATTCCATTATTTTCTGAAACATCTCTTCCTGAGCAATCTCACATTCAGACAGTCTTTTCTTCACTTTGACCTCTGATTTTTGCAGTTTTATCACCTCATCTGAATATCTGTTTAAAGCTTATTCCATTGTTTCCAGCCTTTTATTTGACTTGATATACTCTGCATTTACTCCTCACATACCCCTCCCACCTATACCAATTAACTAATCATAGTCCTCTCCTTATTACCCCTCCCACTCATACTCCTCCCACTCCACTATACTTCACTCCTCTCTACACTTAGTTTCTTTCTCTCCCCCTGTAAATCATTATAACCTCATCTACTTCCTTAGCTCTCCTCCTCAATTAGCCTGTTCACTTCCACTACATTTCTCCCTTCGACACCCCCATTCTAAACATGCCCTCCCAAATCCTTTATACTATCCGTGTCCCTTGCTCCCTTCTTGTACTACTACTTCCTCTTTATTATGCTACTGCTTACTCTTCCAAAACACCCCTATGCCTACCTTCTACTCAACTATCCCTTGCACTCACCTGCAACCATTTCTATCCACTCACTTCCACAACATATCTTCCTTTCTTATTCCTCCTAACCTACTGTACCTATTCCATCCCAAACACTTCTCCACCACAGCAAAAACTTTCACTCATAAACTACTGCTAGCCCCAAACAGCTTTCTACTACACAAACCTAAAAGGCTAAAAGTTATTCCCTGTAATGACCTAGCCTTATCTGGAGATATCCATCCCAACCCTGGCCCTTGCCTCATTACTAACAACTCCTTCCCCCCACCCCCTACTTCTTCCACTGCACACAACCCTTTCCCCCCTTCCACATCTTCTTCTGCTTCCTCTCTTAACACCCTTAAGTTCTTCACTATCAATGCCCAGAGCCTTAATAAGAAAATACACCAAGTACAAGCTTGGATTTGCCACAACCAACCTGACATCTTAGCCATCTCTGAAACCTGGCTAAAACCCCATATTGCTGACTCTGAAATCTTACCTTCTGGTTTCCATATCCACAGAAGTGACTGAGTAAATAAGAAAGGAGGAGGCTCTCCCCTAATATACTCTAACCTTCTTTCCTTAATCCCTCTACAAATCCCAACTCCACAATTCAAAAATTCTGAACTAACATCTAGTTTACTACGATTAAATAAACATAAGAATATCTGCATTATCTCCCTATATATCTCCCCAGGCGACAGCATTTCTACCCTTGAAAATATTCTTTACTGGGCCTCAACTGAAATAAAATTTGAAACCTACATTCTAGTCGATGTTAATATTGACTGGAATAAAATCAACTCGCCTTCCCCCTCCCTATTCATTAACCTCTACAATTTCACCCAAGTAATCCACTCAACCCCTCATCCTAACAAACCCCCCCCCCCCAGGATCCATCATTGACTGGATTCTAGTCTCCCATCCAAACAAAATAATTCTCTCTGGCACTACCCCAGACACCTTTAGCAACCATTTCCCTGCTTTCATTCATCGCTCAACTAACTCCACCCAATATCAACACCATTATATCCACACTCGTAATCTTAGCAACTTCAACCCCACAATTTTCTCAAACATTTTTAAACATATTAACTGGCAAATCCTAAACACTCTTCCCCTTGAGAATGTGGTAGAACATTTTAACTCTATCTTCCTAAATACTCTTAACTCCCAAGCCCCTCCAAGAAACAAATGAGTCAAAGCTAATTCTGCTCATTTGCTGATCAAAGAAACAAAACAAATCATGCATCGCAGGGACAAATCCTGGAAGCTTTACCAGAAAAATAAAATTTCTTCTACCTTGCTCCAATACACCCAACTCCACAACCAAGTAAAAAACTAATCACCTTGGACAAAAAAAAAACTACTACAATAAACTTCAGTCCAACAATAACAAGAACCCAAAACAATTCTGGAAATCAGTTAATTCCCTAATCCATCCAGGGTCCAAGGGTCCAGGAATAATTCCTGCCCTGACCCAAGTATAACTGACACAGAACTGAGCTCTCACTTCAACACATTCTTTACAGAAGCCATAGCTATGCTAACCAAATCTTTCCCAAACAATAATCCATCCAACTCTCTTTCCTCAACACCCAACAACCCTAATAACTGTCCTCTTAATTTCCAGCTCAAACCTGTTTCAACCACTTTTATAAAAAGGCTCTTATCCAAATTAAAGCCATGCTCTAATGCCCCTGACAACATCCTTCCTCAAATGTGCTACTGAAGGCATTGCTCTCCCAATCAGCATCCTAATTAACAGATCCTTAAAAGAGTCATATGTACCCAAACTTTGGCATTCAGCCTACATTCTACCTCTTCACAAAGGAGGCAAAAACACCAATATTTTCAATTTCTGCCCCATTGCCCTACTCTCGCCAATATCAAAAATTCTAGAAAAATGTGTCCACCACCAACTTATGCCTTTCTTAACTCAGAACCACCTCCTAACACCCACCCAACATGGCTTCCGCCCTGGCCACAGCACCATTACTGCCTTACTATCCTTCATAGAAACAGTCAATTGAGCCCGAGATTCTGGACTACTAGTATCCACAGTACTGCTAGATCTTTCTAAAGCTTTTGACACCATCTCCCATAAACACCTTCTCTTTCATCTCTCCAACCTTTATCTCTCCGCTAATACTCTATCCTGGTTCTCCAGTTACCTATCAGACAGATCTCAAGCTGTCAGATGGAAGAACTCTACCTCCTCCTTCTTGCCAACACCCACCGGCATTCCCCAGGGGTCCATCCTTGGACCCATGCTTTTCAACATCTTCATAAATAACCTTGACACTGTCATCCCTGACACAACAGTTATCCAATACGCTGATGACTCTACCTTAGTCTGTGCCGCCTCTAACCTTCCTGAACTACTGACCAAAACTCAAATAGCTTTCTCCACTACAGAGAACTGGATGCACCAAAACCATCTCTCTCTCAACTCTAATAAATCTAAAATACTTCTTTTCCCTCCCTCCAGGGCTTTCTCTTTTGACAAAAATACTTTCAAAGTCCTAAGCCAAACCAACACTGCTATAGAAGTGGTCCCTTCTGCAAAACTCCTTGGCATTACCATAGACGAACACTTTAAATTCGATATCCACATACAACAAAACATAAAGAAAACCCACCAAAAGCTAGGTATGCTCTATAGGAATAACCACTTTCTCTCTAACTCCTCTAGGCATACCTTAGCAGCTACCTACCTTCTACCTTCTTTACTATATGGAGCCCCTCTTCTAACTAACCTGTCTTCTTCCAACACCTCTAAACTCAAAATTTGCTATAATAAGATCTCTACATTTGCAACTAAATCCAAAACCTCTACTCACCACTGCCTTACCCTACAATCTCTGAACTGGCTAGAACTCTCTAACCACCTAGACTATCTCCAACTAACCACCGCTCACAAATTAATATTCTACCCAGATAAATGCCCAGCCTTAACAAACATCCTTCCCCCATACATCCCAAATAGATCTCTGAGGTCTGAACACCAAAATTTAATCTCTATCCACAAGCCCAAATGCCCTGCAGGCCAGCTCCTTCTTTCTTTCGCTCTAGGCAAGAAATGTAACTCTCTCCCTCCTTCACTTAGGACTATACCAAACTCAGAATCCTTCAAGACCCAACTTTTCTCATACCTGTCTTCTAAACGGAAATGTTCCTGCTTTCACCCTACATAAATTCAGGGGAATTTCCCCATTGAGCTCTCTATTCTCCTTGCTCCACGCTACCCTCAGACTATTATTTTCTCTTCTCCTAAAACAAACTTAAGCTAACATTCTCTGATTAAGCAATTTCTCTCCCTTGACTCCAAGTATGTAAATATATCAAGTAACCTCAGATCCTTATATTACAGACAGTTGAAACTTGCTGCTCTGAATGGAAATACCTGTAAACTGTGTTCTCTATTATCTTTGATTGTGTTTATGATGTACATTTTATGCATTTGCATTTTCTGACTGTATGAATTTTATACATGTATTTTACCTTTAACATTATGTAACCTTTATTGTATCCTATTGCTTATGCAGCTTTTCTCCCCGTGCCTCCACTGAAAATGGGTACGTTCTGGCCCAGTGGACTTCCCCGATAATCAAACTGAAAATAAATAAAATAAATAAATAAATATTCTTGATTATTTTATTTTAATCAGCTCTGATTACATTTGACTTATTTTTACCTCTAAGTTACTGGAAGTCGTGTCTTGCATCAAAGATGGAGCTTCCAATGCTTTTTGCTGAACAGTTGCAGAATTCTTCCCAGTGTTTTTCCTCACCTTTTTGTGATAGATTTTCTTTCACGTTCTCTGAATTTCTTTTTTGCTAGCATCCAGGCAGTGCACTTGCTAGCAAGTTACTGAAATTTACTCAAAAATATAAGTTTACTGGCTGTGTCATCTGAGTTTCTGTTTTCATACTGGGAGAGCTGAAATTATGCTGTTAATCAATCCTCAGCTATCTTGGAAGTCAAGTCTGTGAGGAAAATTGTGGAATTGCCAGGGCTGGCCTTTAGTCATCTAGTGCCCTAGGCAAAAGGCTTCACAGCTCCACCTCCACACTACCTGGTTCCCTATCCTGGTCTACCTACATCATCCAGATTACTTTTTTCTTCCTTTTCTCACGGTTTGTCTTACTCTTCATTTTTTCCTGTGTACATTCAACATATTTTAAAGAAACCATTTCTTTACTAATAAGTAAATAAACAAATATATACTGGAAAAGCACCCCTACTAGAGTGGCACACTAAGCAGCCCCATAGTTGGCCTGTGTCTAAGGCTGGCTATGCTAACTGGAACTAACCATTTCGAAAAGAAGGGAGAACTATAACCATAACAGATACAAGCATGCAAAATCTGGAGTTAATGCTACTCAATGCTAGAAGTCTAAACCTCAAAATGCACTCTCTCGAGGCACTCCTAAAAATGGAGAACATCGATATCTGTGCAGTAACTGAGACCTGGTTCAAGGCTCCAGAGAGCACCCCTGCAATATCAGGCTACAACTCTTACCACACATTTCGGCCACAAAACCAAGACTGAAACACTAAAGGTGGAGGAGTGTCCATATTCACCAAGGATATTCACACCTCCAGGCTTGTTGCCCAACACAATGCATCTGAAATTCTCCAGGTGCAACTAACACTAGGTAAGATTGCAATCCAAATTGTAGCTTGCTACAGATTCCCAACCATGCCCCAAGATTCTCAATACACCTTTCTAAACATACTGGAAAATATTAAGATACAACCAAACACCCTAATACTGGGTGATTTCAACTACCCTGCCATTAACTGGGAAAACTACTAGGGTACCAACTCCTTTTCCCAGCGGTTCTTGGAATTAATAAATTCCAACACCCTGGATCAACTAATCCATTGCCCCACCAGGGGCTCCCAATATCCTAGACCTGGTCATTACCAACATGGGAGATAGATGCTCCACACCAGTGGTCACCCCCTCATTGGTTAGGTCTGACCATAAGAAAATCACCCATGACATCCACATCCCACCCCCACCCCCAGTAAGGAAACCTCCTGAAAAAACTTCTCCAAAGCCAGCTTCATGCTACTGAAGTCAGAAGTGACAAACTTCATGACACCCATGCAGACGGGATCTGAAAGTTTGACTGCAGAATCCTACACTAAGGCACTGTACAAGCACATCCACTCGTGCATGAATCGTGCCATCCCAAATAGAACCAAGATGCTCTTCTCCAAAAAAAGGAAGCCAATCTGGAGGTCCTCTGCTATAAACAAACTATACAACAGAAGTAAGAAACTGTTGCAGAAAAGAGGAAAATCCCATGATGCAAAAAACTCCCTCACCAGCCTCAGTAAGAAGCTGAGATCCCTCATAAAATCCTCAAAAGCTAGTTATGAAAATAAAATTGCCAAAGATTCCAAAGACAACCACAAGGCATTCTATAGTTATGTCAAGAATCTAAATGGCAATGCTCAAATCTGCTCTGAGCTACAACAGAATGGCATTAAATATACTGATCCCAAGGATATTGCCAATATACTGGCAGATCGATTTAGTGCCAATTTACCCCTCTCTCTCCCCCTAAAGGGCCCATCTCAATACCAAAAGATTACCAAATTCCGATAATCATGGCCACAGCTCCTCGTGGTATCCAGCAGAGTTCCTAGAGCAGCAGAGGACAGAAAAAGCAACTTTCCAGATTTTAAGTATTTTTTCTTGCATTTTTTGACCATTTGTGTTATTCGACGACTGTTTCTGTCTATTTTATAGTGGTATTACCTGTTTTTATAAGCTTTAATTGTTGGTTGCACTTCTTAGTTTAAGTTTGCTTAAAAGTTAAACTACAGGCTAATACACTCAAGTGTACTAGCTTTTGATAGCATTTAATCGAAAAGCAAAGCATTTATTGTGTTTTCTGTTCTGTCTGTGAAAAAAACTTGAAAAAAAACAAAAAAATATTCTTGTTCTCCTAACTTTCCTGGCTAGTTTGGTCCAGTGATCAGATTTTGCTGATCCCTGGGCTTTGTCTTGGTTCCTGTACTTCTCCATTTTCTTTGTTTGGTCAGGGGGAAGTTTCTTTACTCACCAGTGGGAGTGGGGAGTACTGAGCTGCCTGTTTGTCCTCAGAGGAGTGGTTTAAGATAGTAACTTGTAGTTCAGTGGCCATTTTGGGTCATTTCCTGCCTTTTCCAGCCCCCTGCTATAAAGCACGCTTTGGCAGGCTTTTCTGGCTGTAGAGAACTCAGCACAGCTCCTCGTGGTATCCAGCAGAGTTCCTAGAGCAGCAGAGGACAGAAAAAGCAACTTTCCAGATTTTAAGTATTTTTTCTTGCATTTTTCGACCATTTGTGTTATTCGACGACTGTTTCTGTCTATTTTATAGTGGTATTACCTGTTTTTCCTGTTTTTATAAGCTTTAATTGTTAGTTGCACTTCTTAGTTTAAGTTTGCTTAAAAGTTAAACTACAGGCTAATACACTCAAGTGTACTAGCTTTTGATAGCATTTAATCGAAAAGCAAAGCATTTATTGTGTTTTCTGTTCTGTCTGTGAAAAACTTGAAAAAAAAAAAAATATTCTTGTTCTCCTAACTTTCCTGGCTAGTTTGTTCCAGTGATCAGATTTTGCTGATCCCTGGGCTTTGTCTTGGTTCCTGTACTTCTCCATTTTCTTTGTTTGGTCAGGGGGAAGTTTCTTTACTCACCAGTGGGAGTGGGGAGTACTGAGCTGCCTGTTTGTCCTCAGAGGAGTGGTTTAAGACAGTAACTTGTAGTTCAGTGGCCATTTTGGGTCATTTCCTGCCTTTTCCAGACCCCTGCTATAAAGCACGCTTTAGCGCGATTTAGTGCGGAGTTGCCACTAGAGCAGCATCGGGCAGTGCCGGTTTAACAAGGTTAAACTTTTTCTGGCTCCATAAAGTCTGTTCTTCATTTTTTCCCTTAGAACTGCTCTACTAGTAACCTAAACAGTATATCCCTTGACTAAAAAGCGCAGCACTTGTTCCTAAAAGTTTTTTTTTTTTTTTCTCAAAAAAAAAAAAAAGCTCAGCACTTGTCACTTCTATATTATACAAAGTCCCTCACTTGCGAAACCCCCCCAGGAGTACCCACTTCCTTACTAAGTCCTCTCTTATTCAGTCTCATACCTAACTTCTTAATTTTTCTAGCATGTCGAAGGGCCAGATGCTGGCGTCCTCTCCTGCCCAGTTGGTGAATCTGGGAATATTGAGGCAATGTTACAATTGCCTCATGTACACAGACAACCCTCTCCTCCTCCCACATAACACAAATACTTGCAAGAGATGCAGCTATTTAGCCAAACTGGAGGCTGAGCTCTCTCATCTCAGGACTGGCAAGACCAGACAGGAGGAGAAGGCAACTACACACACCACAAAACCAGCCTCACAAAATGCTACCACACCACTGAATCAAACACATAAACACACAAAAACATACTCGGAGGCTCTGAGTAAAAATTTACCTAAACAGCAGAGGCCTCCAAAGCAGACACCCAAACAACTGCTACCTCAAGACACCGCACAAGCAACACATAAACCACAAAATCAGTGTGCAAAGCAGTCACAGCCCTTAAGGCCAAATACAACACCAAACTTGTCATAGGTGACTCCATAGTCAAACACACTGACGTCCCACTCACCAGGCTGAACAAGGAGAGGGTCACAGTAAGCTGCCTATCGGGCGCTAGAATCTGCCACATAACACAAGCACTCGGGTCACTCCACGGCAAGTACAAATATGACACAGTCATTGTCTATGCTGGTGTGAACGACCTGAGACGTACCTCCCTGGACTACATGAAAAGAGACATAGAGGAGCTCTCTGATTATGTAGCCCAGGCAGGTATGACCCTGACCCTGAGCAGTATCCTTCCTTCACCAAGAATGATGCCACAATATAGAGACAAGATGATCAGCTTTAACAATTGGCTTAATGTCTGGTGTCATTCAAAGGGGATCCAGTGTCTGTCTGCCTGGGATGACATGCTTGACAAGCCACTCTGCTTTGCAAGGGACGGCTTGCACCTGTCACCCCTGGGATTCCGGATATTGGCTAAGGCTCTTGCCACCCCCATAGTGCCTTTTTTAGGCAAGGCTCAAATTCTAAACCTACCACCCTAGAAAACAAAAATGGGAAGAAACTGAGGGTAATACTGCTCAATGCCAGAAGTCTAAATCTCAAAATGCACGCACTCGAGGCCCTTCTCAGTATGGAGAACATCGATGTCTGTGCTGTAACTGAAACCTGGTTCAAGGCTCCTGAGAGCACCCCAGCACTATTAGGTTTTACCTCATATCATGTGTTCCGGCCCCAAAACCCGGACCACACCACAAAAGGATACCCACACCTCCAGGTTGGTGGCAACGCACGAAGCTTCGGAAACCATCCAGGTGCAACTAACCATAGGCAAAACTGCTCTACAAATTGTAGCATGCTACAGACCACCCTCTCACCAACTCAGGAACCCCACACAGCCTTCCTGAAGACACTGGAGGGTATAAATGTATCTCCAAACACCATCATATTGGGTGACTTCAACTACCCGAATATAGACTGGGAACATTACTCAAGCCCTAACTTTCTAGCCCAACGGTTCCTGGAGTTCATAAATTCAAATGCCATGGAACAGCTAGTCACTGTTCCCACAAGAGGAGAAAATATACTAGATCTCATTATCACAAACATGGGGACAAAATGCTTCACACCGGAAGTATATCCCTCATTGGTGAGATCTGATCATAAACTAATCTCACTGGAAATCCACATCCCGCCCCACCCCAAACAAAAAAGACCACAGTGAAGAACTTCTCTAAAGCAAACTTCACACTACTCAAGACTGGTGTGGTATCCTTCAAGGCCCCTGAGCCAGTGGAAACCACAACCCAAGCTGCGGAAGCCCTTACAAATGCCTTCTATGAACACCTCCAGGACTGCATGGATCAGGCAATCCCAAATAAAACCAAGACTCTTTCCACAAAGGGCAAACGTCCAGTCTGGTGGACCCCAGCCATTAACAAACTTTACAATAAGAGGAGAAAGCTATTACATGATGGAACAAAATCCGTAAAAGGGAAGTCACCCCTGATCATTATTAGTAAAAAAATACGAGCACTCATAAAATCAACTAAGGCCAATTTTGAGAGAAAAATTGCCATGGATTCAAAGGACAATCATAAGGCCTTTTTCAGTTATGTTAGGAACCTGGGTGGAACCTCCCAGATATGCTCAGAATTAGTCCAAAATGACACAAAAATCACTGAACCCACAGACATTGCCAACATACTGGCAGACAGGTTCAGTGCAAACTTCACCCCCCTCTCCCCCCCTAAAGGAGAGATAACTATCCCAGCAGAGTGCAGCCTCTCAGACATCTCAAATGCGCAGGTGAAAGCTGCTCTCTTTAAAGCTAAAAACACAGCATCAATGGGACTGGATGGTGTCCCCGACTGTGTGCTACATGAGCTAAATGAGGAATTAAACCCGCACATAAGGCAGCTGTTTAATCTCAGCCTTACCACAGGATACGTGCCCAAGGAGTGGCATACGGCAACTGTGGTCCCACTCCACAAAGGCGGTGCCTCTACGGACCCTGGTAATTACCGCCCCATAAGCTTAACAAGTCTAGTCTGCAAAGCTATGGAGAGGATCATAATGGAGCTCATAAACAAAGATATAGGGGACTTGCAGACATTGGACCTGATCCAGTTTGGCTTCGTCAAGGGCAGATCATGCCTTTTGAACTTGGTCGACTTCTTCGAAACAGTCACCAAGGCCATTGATGAGGGAAAGGCAGTCCATACAGCCTACCTTGACCCTGCAAAGGCTTTCGACACAATACCCCACTCGGGTATTGTAGAAAAACTTACCAGCTTAAATGTAAACCCATATGTCACAAGATGGGTTGCAAACTGGCTTAAGGACAGAACCCACAGGGTTAGAGTTGCTGGCGCTATGTCAGACTCCAAGCCGGTCACAAGTGGTGTCCCACAGGGCTCGGTCCTTGGCCCCCTATTGTTCGGCATCTACTTCTCAGAAGTACAGGCCAACATGGGAGGACTTTGGCTGACAAAGTTTGCAGACGACTGCAAACTGGGCACCATAGTGGAAAGTGCATCGGACACAGATATCCTTCAGAAGGGACTCACGGAAACAGATAGCTGGTGCCAGAGCCATGGCCTGAAGTTAAACGCCAAAAAATGTACAGTCATACCCTTCGGGAAAAACAAGGTAACCCCAAGCTACCATATAGGTGGCAATCTACTAAGCACAGAAGAAGTTATCAAGGACCTGGGGACCCAGGTTGACAGTGGCCTTTCTTTTGACACTCATGTTGCTAAAGTGGTTAGAAAGACCTTCTACATTTCCCACCTGATCATGAAGGGATTCACATCCAGATCTAGTGAGGTCATTGTTCCCCTGTACTCTTCACTTATCAGACCAATGATCGAGTACAATGCCCCATTAGGGATGTATCTCACCCGACATCTGCAGCAATTGGTGAGACCCCAAAAGTTCCTCACCAAAAGGATAAAGGGACTCCAAAACCTGTCATATGCTGCCAGATTGAAGAAACTCCAGCTCTATTCAGTCGCATACCGTCTGCTCAGAGGTGACATGTGCCTGACATACAAGGCCATGTCCAACCTGGAATTAATGGACATGCTCCACCTCAAAAACTCCAAATCCACCAAAACCACTAGAGCAAGCAACTTAAACCTTAGCACGGATATAAATAGGACGTGCTGGAGGGATAGATTTATCACTCAGAGACTCCCTATGCTGTGGAATAAAATCCCGGTCCATGTGAGGCAGAGCACCTCGCTGGCTCTGTTCAAGAGAAATCTTGACCTGTGGATGGGAGATCGTAGGTTTACCCCGGGAATCATCTCTGTGTCACTGCTGGACAGAGGCACAACAAACTAATGGGCACGGTATTTTTTCATATAAGGGGTGGCGTAAGCCACAAAACTTTGGGCTAGGCTTATAAATGCCTTAGGGCAGATAGCCTAGTATAAACCTATGAACCTATGAACAGGTAGAAACCGCACTCTCCAAAGCTAAGAATACAGCATTCATGGGACCAGATGACATCCCAGGCTGTGTACTACATGAACTACAAAATGAACTGGCACCTCACCTAAGTGTCATGTTTAATCATAGCCTCACCTCAGGCTTCATGCCCACTGAGTGGCGCACAGCTACAGTTATCCCACTCCACAAGGGGGATCTGCCTTGGATCCCGGGAACTACTGTCCCATCAGTCTGACAAGACTGATCTGCAAGGGCATGGAACACATTATCATGGAACTTATAAACAAAGACATTGGCAACCTTCAAACACTGGACCCCACCCAGTTTGGGTTTGTGAAGGGCCGATCTTGTCCTCCTGAATCTGACTGACTTCTTCGAATCAGTCCCCAGAGCTGTGGACGAGGGTAAGGCGGTCCACACAGCCTATCTGGACCTCGCCATGGCCTTCGACACCACCCCCCACTCTGGAATCATAGATAAACTTACTAAGCTGGGCATAAACACCGTCACTCGATGGGTTGCCAACTGGCTTACTGACAGAACCCAGACTGTAAAAGTAGCCGACTCCAAATCCAGCTCTAGAAAAGTGACAAGTGGAGTACCTCAGGGTTCAGTCCTGGGACCACTCTTCTTTGGTATCTACTTCTCTGAAGTACAGGCCAACACTAAGGGACTCTGGCTAACAAAGTTCGCAGATGGCTGCAAACCGGGAGCCATTATTGAATCCCCAAATGATGTGGATAGTCTACAAAAGGGCCTTACAGAAACAGATGCCTGGTGCCAGCACCATGGGCTCAAGCTTAATGCCAAGAAATGTATAGTTATCCCTTTTGGAAAAAAACATGTGCCTATGAATTGCCACATAGGTGGCAGTACACTAAACATCGAAAGTGTGATGGGAGACTTAGGGATATAGGTGGACAGTGTTCTCACTTTTGATAACCACCTCGCCACAACAGTCAGGAAATTCCTTTATGTGGCACACCTCATCACTAAGGGCTTTTCATCCAGAAAAAAGGAGGTCATTGTCCCACTGTACTCATCCCTCATTAGACCCATTATAAAGTATAATGCCCCGTTTGGTATGTACATCACAAGACATCTGCAACATCTGGAAAGGCCACAGAAATACTTCACTAAAAGAATCACAGGCCTAAAGCAGATGCCATATGCTGACCGTCTAAAAAAACTCCAGCTATACTCTGTGGCATATCGTCTACTCAGAGGTGATCTCTGTTTAACACACAAGGCCATGTCAAACCCTGAGCTGTTGGACATGTTCCACTTAAAGAAATCCCAATCCCTCAGAGCCACACGGGTTGGGAGGGTGGCCTAATGGTTAAGGTGTTTGTCTTTCAAACACAAGGTACAGGGTTTGAATCTCACAGGGGACAACTGGCTAGGCTTAAAATGTCTCACAAGGGCAGTTAGCCTAGTACTAACCTATGAACCTATGAACCTATGAACACGCTCCAGGGATCTAAACCTTGTCATCGCAATGAACAAAACATGCTGGAGGGATAAGTTCCTGCCCCAGAGACTCCCCATACTCTGGAATAGACTGCCCATACATGTCAAGCAGAGCACCTTCTTGGCCCTCTTCAAAAGGAACCTTGATGATTGGATGGGAGATAGGAAATTCACCCCGGGGATAATGTCAGTCGCACTGCTAGACAGGGGGTCCAGAGAAGTAAATATTGTGGGAAGAAATATCCAGGGAATTGTTATGGCTAGGCTTGTATAGGCCCTAGGGCCAATAGTCTAGTACCAACCTATGAACCTATGAATCTATGCTGGCCTAGGCCAGCAAGGAGTCACCACAATGATCTTGATGAATCTTCAGAAGTACCCTGGATATTAGTGGAAAGGGTGGAAATGGATACAGGAACATTCCTGTTCAAGGAAAAGAAGAAGCATCTGTAGAGAGGAGGCAGAGAGGACTACTTGAGGAACTTCCCATAGATGGATCAAATCCTGGAAGACCACTGACCTAGTTTCCATTCGTGAGGGTCCATCGTTATCTGCCACACAATTTTGCTCTGACAGAATGAAGGATGCCTGTATAGCAAGATTGTGCTGTGAATCTATATTCCAGGATAACATGACTAGTCTGCAAAAGGGGTATGACCTCATTACCCCTTGTTTGTTGATGTACCACATGACTGTGGTATTATCTGTAACTAACTGAAGAGGACCCATGGTCCAAAGATGGTTCAGAAAGTTCAGTGCCTTAATCAGGGCAAGCCACAACCTGATATTTATGTGCTTGCATCTGCCTTTGGCAATCCACATCCCCTACACTGTTATCCCTCCTGAAACAGCTCCCCAAGCAAAGTCCAAAGTGAATGTGGTGAATGACTTCTTCGGAGCAGGGAGAGAAATTGGAATACACACATTTCAGGATATCTGTTGGCTCCACCAAAAGATTTCTCTTTTGACAAACCTTACACCTGGAATTTGAAAAAATAAAGGGTGTTGATGCTGGGATCAAATAGATTTTATATACAACGTTATCCTTCTCATGTGGAGTCTTGCCAGGGGTATTATGAGAATCATACATGCCATGAGACCCACAGTTTGGAGGTTCTCCCTCGCAGTGACATATGTATGAGTGGAAAACCTTAGAAATACATCTAGATAAAGATCTATTATTGCCTGTGAAAGAAAAACTCTTTGAAATGAGGTTTCTAATTGACATACCAAGGAGCACAATCTTGTGTGAAGGAGTCAAAAATGACTTTTGAATATTATCTTGGTATCCCAGCTCGTGTAAGAGATCTCTCACCCAAGATAGAGATACCTGACACTTTTTAAAGACTCTGTAAAGATAAACAAGTCATCTAAATATGGAAAAATGTGGATATGCTGTAGACTGCAATGAGCTATAACTGGAGCTAAACACTTTGCGAGCACTGTTGTTGCAGTGGATAGTCCAAAGGATAATAATTTGAGCCAGACACACAAAACCTTAAGAAATGTCTGAAGTCCAGAAGTACTCAAAAGCAGTGGTAATCCAGAAGGCTCGAGTCAAGTCTGGTATCCCACCTGTGACCTAGAGAGTGACAGGACTAACAAAAGAGAGTACACAGGATTAATCCAGATGACATCACTTCAGCTAGCAGACCTAGGACTTGATTCCCTCTCTGTGAAAGGAATACAGATGCCTTGTTGAAGTTTCAAGCAGTTCAGTTATTTAAATGTAGCTCCCACTGTATTTCATTGTAGAAGTAGTAGACTGCAGTTTTTCATTATACCACAAGGTGTAGCTCTTTTTCAGGAATATAAAAGACAATTTTGAAAGCGAAAGAGAGGCAACTGGAACACTAGCTGAAGGAGGGAAGACTGAAAGACTAGCTTAAGGGAAAAGGTCCTTGCAGCATGACTGGATTTTTTTTCTTCTAGTGTTTTGGACGGAGAAGTGAGGTAGCATTTGTGTCTGTCCCTTGCTGAAATCCTGGATGATGGTATTTTGTGGATTCAGGACAGAAGTTCTGAAACCAGTAGTTCCACACCTGCATATGATTCAGCAAGAAAAGGAGTTCCCTTGGGCCTAGTGCAGAGATGCCATAGATGACTACCGGAGTTCTGGCGGGTGATTTTCCATTTGTCTCGTCGGAGGAACTGAGGTGCCTGGTCACTGAGATATTCTTGACGGAGTGGTGAGAGGCTTTTGGCCATCATTTTTTTATACTTTTATAAGATTGTGGATCCCCCCTCTAAACGCTTTCTATATTACAAATAGCTGTTATCCATATGAGCTCCAACCTTGGGCCCCATCATGCCGGCAGTAGGACTGTAAGTAGTCACTGGCCAGTGAACAGGGTACAATAGTGTGTCTCATAGTTGGTCTGTTTAGATTGATCTAGGGGATACAGGGTGTTAGTACTGTTGCCTTAAAGACTCTTTATTGCTAAATAACATTGCATTTTCTCTTATCTGTACTGTTGCATCATAAATCTTTATTGTTCAGTGACATTGCATTTTGCTCATTAGTACTGTTGCCTTAAAGACTCTTTATTGATAAATGTCATTGCATTTTCTCATATTTGTATTGTTGCATTATAAATCTTTATTGTTCAGTGACATTGCATTTTGCTCGTTAGTACTGTTGCCTTAAAGACTCTTTATTGATAAATGTCATTGCATTTTCTCATATTTGTATCGTTGCATTATAAATCTTTATTGTTCAGTGACATTGCATTTTGCTCGTTAGTACTGTTGCCTTAAAGACTCTTTATTGATAAATGTCATTGCATTTTCTCATATCTGTATTGTTGCATCATAAATCTCTATTGTTCAGTGACATTGCATTTTGCTCGTGTTGGTACTGCTGCCTTCAGAATCTTTACTGCTCAATGACATTGGATCTTTTTCAGATCTGTACTGTTGTATTATAACCTTGTTTTTCCTCCCTCAATGACATTGCATTTTTTTCCGTGTTTGTATTTCTGCATTATAAAAGCTTTACTGCTCACTGATATTGCCTTTGCGTGCATGTTTGAATAAAAAGATCTTTTCTGTTGAGTTCTGGGGAAGGGGGTAAATGTATGGTTTCATTACATGCATATCTCACTCTGCCTTATCTAACTGGTGCACTGTTGAAATAATTTGTTTGTTGTGCTATTGCCCTTTAAAACTAAAGTGTAATCTAGAATAAAATCTGTTATCACTTACCACCTTGGGGTGTTAGGCCTTAAGAAGGGGTGTCACCAGAATCAGGTAGGAAGGAACCTATATCTGCTTCAGCTACACCTGCGGATGCACTACATAAAGGTAGTTACAGACAATGGTGTAGGGTTCAGGGCATCTGACTGGAGGAAAATCTGAGCAATGGAAAAACAAGGATCGAATCCCTAAGCTTAGAGGTTAGTCCCTTAGTTTCTTCTCCATGTATAACAAATCTGTTTACTGGCACATACCATGAATTACTCTGGTCAACACTGGCTTTATATTTTTAAGTAGACATGTAGCATCACCTAGCTGAATAGACATTTGTAGCTATGCTATTTATTTAATATCAAAGGCATCAGTATTGCAATTTTATGTCAGTCAACTGGTATTGTGTCATACGACTGTAGTAAAAAAAAAGCATAGGCTCCCTGCATGGAGAAATACAGAAATACAGAATGGACCTGTATCCTGCAGAATTATTATTATAATACAGCTTCAGATTTTTCCCGGTCTTAATTGTATCTCCTGAAAAGATGTCTTGGAGAATTGCATACTTGTATTGACTATCAAAATCTTTGTTCTTGCTCTGTGTGGTGATGGGTTTTGTCAGCTTTGGTGGAACTAATACAATCAGAACATTTGAGCAGGGATACTTACCATGTGGCTGGTCATGACTGAAATTATGTCTCAAGGTCTACCCATTAAAGGAAAAATTATTCAGAGGGATTTTCTGTTTCTGCTTTTCCTAATGTGAAGGTAAGAATCTGTGACTGAATACAAGCGGACCTTTTTACTATTGTCCAGCACTTAATATATGGTGTATAGTCTATAAAATTTACACATTTTTCTTTGTTTGCAGTATATTTTGGCATTTTTAATAGAAGCATGCCTTAAAGGGGCTGAGCTTGTCATATTTAACAGGTTCATACATATTTATGGTACCTGTATTTACTGAATGAAATAAAATTGGGAGAACCATTGTTATTACATGGTGACAGAACCTTAATGCCACACTATTCGGTAATCGACAAATTCAGACATAATTTAAAAGACTAGAAGATGATACAGTTGCTTGTTTAGAAAGGTATGACTGGGAGGGGGATTTGACAACCATTCTTTTCTAGATTCAGGGGAGGTGAGGATTTTCTTTTTGAAATCTCCATGGAAGGTCAGAAAGAGGCACTCCTTCTTAAAAGATTTTCTATATCTCATAGTCTCAAGGTAAAATAGTAAAGGGAGTTTGAGATCACCGTCTCAGAATCTGGGATTATTTACCTACCTTTGAGAAGTTGTGGAATAAAGTTAATGGCAACACAAGAGCATAATTAAACACTTAACCCCACTGAAGGGCTGGTAGACAATCTTTGCAATAAATATCACATATCTGGGTATATTCACTTTCCAGATAAAAATGTACTTGTGGTCACCTTAATTTCTTCTGCCTTGGATAAGTTGGCTAAGTTTCTGGTGTCATTCAAAGGGGATTCAGTGTCTGTCCGCCTAGGATGACATGCTCGACAAGCCACGTTTGCACCTGTCACCCTTAGGCTTTTGAATACTGGCCAAGGCTCTTGCCACCCCCATAGTGCCTTTTTTATACAAGGCTCAAAAGACAAACCCATCGCCATAAATAGCACAAGTAACAAAAATCTGACAGTAATGCTACTCAATGCCAGAAGTCTAAACCTCAAAATGCATGCACTCGAGGCACTCCTCAATATGGAGAAAATTGATATATGTGCAGTAACAGAAACCTGGTTTAAGGTTCCAGAGAGCAGCCCAGCACTACCAGGCTACAACTCATACCATACATTTCGGCCACAGAACCTGGACTGAAATACAGAAGGCAGGGGCGTATCCATATTCATCAAGGATACCCACACCTCCAGGTTAATGGCACAGCACGATGCTTCAGAGATCATCTACGTGCAACTAACAACGGGCAAAACTGCAATTCAAATTGTAGCTTGCTACAGATCACCCACCATGTCCCATGACCCCCATTTTGCATTTCTGGAAACACTGGGAAACATAAAGGTCCTACCAAACACCCTAATATTGGGTGATTTCAATTACCGAAACATTAACTGGGAGAACTACTCAAGTACTAACTTCCTTGTACCAACATTTGCTAGAATTTATAAACTCAAATGCCCTGGATCAACTGGTCAACACTCCCACCAGAGGTGACAACATATTGGACCTGGTCATCACCAACATGGGCGACCGGTGTTCCACACTGGAGGTCAACCCCTCGCTGGTTAGATCTGACCATAAACAAATCTCTTTGGATATCCACATTCCGTCCCCACCCCCAGACAAGGAAACCACTATGAAAGACTTTTCAAAAGCAGACTTCATGTTACTTAAGACCGAGGTGGAAAGTTTCAAAGCTCCCATGCTACAGGATAACGCTGTCCAAGCTGCAAAAACCTTTACTAATGCATTCTACGGGCACATACAAGAATGCATGGATCGTGCTATCCCAAGCAAAACCAAGACTTACTCCTCCAAGACAAGGAAACCAGTCTGGTGGACCCCTGCCATAAACAAGCTATACAACAGGAGGAGGAAACAAGTACAGAAAAGAGTAAAATCCCTAGAAGGGAAGACATTCCTAATCAGTATCAGCAAGAAACTACAATCCCTCATAAAATCGTCCAAGGCGAGCTTCGAAAGAAAAATTGGCAAGGACTTCAAAGATAACCACAAGGCATTCTTTAGCTATGTTAAGAATCTAAGTGTCAATGCTCAGATCTGCTCTGAGTTAGTGCAGAATGGCACAAAATACACTGAACCAACTGATATTGCCAACATCCTGGCAGGCAGGTTCAGTGCAAACTTCATCCCCCTCTCACCCCCAAAAGGGCCTATAATCATACCAGAAGAATGTAGAGCCCCTGAAATCACAGACACGCAGGTTAAAACAGCCCTCTCCAAAGCCAAAAATGCAGCATCAATGGGACCAGATGGTGTCCCAGGCTGCGTCCTACATAAGCTCAAAGATGAACTAACCACTCACCTAAACACACTGTTCAAACTCAGCCTCTCCACAGGCTACGTACCCATAGAGTGGCACATAGCAACAGTTATTCCACTCCACAAAGGTGGAGCCACAACAGACCCCTGGGAACTATCGCCCTATAAGCCTGACTAGCTTGGTCTGAAAGGCTATGGAGCACATCATCATGGAACTCATTAACAGAGACATTGGAAACCTCCAAACACTGGACCCTACCCAGTTCAGATTTGTTAAGGGCAGCTCATGCCTCCTACATCTGGTGGACTTCTTTGAGACAGTTACCAAGGGTATAGATGAGGGAAAGGTGGTACACACAGCCTACCTAGACCTTGCAAAGGCCTTCAACACCATTCTCCATTCTGGTATTATAGACAAGCTCACCAGCCTGAACATAAACCCCTATGTCACAAGATGGGTTGCCAATTGGCTCATGGACAGAACCCACATGGTGAGAGTTGTGGGAGCTAGGTCTGACTCTAAACCGGTTACAAGTGGCGTTCCCCAGGGCTCAGTCCTAGGACCCCTCCTGTTCGGCATATACTTCTCAGAGTTAAAGGCAAGCACAGGAGGACTATGCCTGCCCAAGTTCACAGATGATTGCAAACTAGGGGCTATAATTGACTCTCTGGCTGATAGACATCCTCCAAAAGGGTCTCACTGACATGGATACCTGGTGTCAAAATCATGGCCTCAAGCTAAATGCCAAAAAGTGCATAGTTATCCCCTTTGGCAAAAAAGTACACACAAACTACCACATAGGTGGTAGTCCCCTAAAAACGGAAAATATAATAAGGCATCTGGGGACCCAAGTAGACAGTAATCTCTCCTTTGATAATCACATTGCCAAGGTGGTTAGAAAATCCTTCTATGTGGCCCACCTAATCACAAAAGGGTTTGCATCCAGATCAAAAGAGGTCATTGTGCTCCTCTACTCATCACTCATCAGACCCATCAGAGAGTACAATGCCCCATTTGGGATGTACCTTACAAGACACCTGCAACAACTGGAAAGACCACAGAAGTACCTCACCAAGAGGATCACTGGCCTCAAACAGATACCCTGTGTAGCTCGACTGAAGAAACTCCAGCTGTACTCGGTTGCATACCGCCTACTCAGAGGTGATCTCTGCCTGACATACAAGGCCATGTCCAACCCAGAATTGATAGACATGCTCCATCTAAAGAAAACCTTATCCCCTCGAGCCACACGCTCTAGGGATCTAAACCTCACCACAACAATAACTAGGACATGCTGGAGAGATAGATTCCTGTCCCAGAGACTTCCCATGCTTTGGAACAAGATTCCAATCTACATTAGGCAGAGCTCCTCGCTAACACTCTTCAAGAGAAAGCTTGACGAGTGGATGGGAAACAGAAAGTTTACCCCAGGGATAATTTCAGTGGCTCTGCTGGACAGAGGCACAGGGAACTAATCTAAGGGGGCGGCGAAAGCCAACACATTCTGGCTAGGCTTATAAAAGCCTTTGGGCAGATAGCCTAGTATCTACCTATGAACCTGGAAGAAATTAGTTCCCTTTTGCTATCACTTATTAATGTAACACAAATCAAAGCAGAAATGGATGTAGAATCCAATTCTCCCAAGCAAGGACTGACCTTGATTATATTCTTAGATCAATCATCTTCTATTGCTGTTAGTAGAAGTGCAGCCCATGATTAGATGGACCTTCATGGTGACCAGGTAGAAATGCTTGGCCAAATGAAGTCCTTCCATCCACCACAATTATCAAAAGGCATGACTGAGAGAATGGATATTCATAAGTAGGCCCATGTTATGACTGTGGGTCAAATTATTGTTCTTTGAGCTCTGATGGACACCACTGTTAGCATTTTTTCTATGGTCATCTCATTTGAGCTTTTAGTTAAATATATGGATGACAGGATTAGGAATGATAAGAACAGCACAGCAGTTACAGCTGTACTCTCCAGATTTTCTCAGAAATAGTTCCTGGTTAACAACTGGATGTGGCCTCCAGCTCATAATAAAATGGGAGATGACCCTCTTCTTGTCATTAAGGAAGGTGTGTAAATGGAGAGTCTAATCTGTTTGCTACCTGACTGGGATAATATCAATTAAAAAATCAAATACTATGAACCAAACTGAATCCCTCACAGTTCCCCAGTGTCTCTAGGAATTCAGGTTAAAGCTGCTAATTCACCAGTGAAGTACTGTCCAAAAAAAGTGCAGAGAAAGAAGAAAGAAAAGGTGCTGAATGCGAGGGGGGGGGTCTAACTCTTCATGGTAAATGCATAAATATTGAATGGGATACCAGAGGAGGAAATGCAAAGTAGCTAACTGCTGATTACATTTGACTTTAGGTAAGTTTGCAAGTTTGTCAAATCTTTCTTTCAAAACACTGTATGATTAGTAGTCAGGACTGAGAAATTAGGTACTGACATTAGTTTTTAGAAAGATGTGAAGATATCACTGATGAAGGAGTTGTGGTAGAATATCTTACAGTGAACTAGCACAAGTAGATAATCATTACGGTTAAGCAAACTCATGCAAATTTAGTAACTCTCATTTATCAGAATTATAGTAAAATAATAAACTGGGGTTTGATAATCTACCTTTGTAAGAAGGAATTGTTTGCTATAGGTGAGTCCATTTTAAATGTGTGCGAACAGCATCAAAACAGTTAACAGCTGGAAGAAATAAAATAGGATTTTACTGCTTGGACCATGTCTTTGGGGTGGAAGTCCTTAACCTCCATGAATATAATGAATTGAAGATCTGAGCACAGCCAATAAAATGAAGACAAAATTCTGAGGCAAATCATTCACACAAAGAATTTTTTGAAGGGTTATTAAAAAATGGCTAGCCATCAAGTAGAACCGAGACCTGACTGCCCTTTTCTGGACAGATGAGGGATACATTTCAGTGAATGGACACAAAAAATAAAGCAAGAAAGTTGGATGAGACTGTCTAAGTACATAACCTGTGTTTACTAGGCTAACAAAGATCAGATGTCGTCAGAGGAATGGTGTATAAGTGACAAATGTGCATGCCATGTGTCTAAGAATCTTCATTAGTATGAGAGGAACATAAGAATGTAGGACCATAAGATGCCCAAACATCCACAGCTTTAAGCAGACACACTTAAAAGTTCTTGACACCCTTTTCATGTACTTAATACTGATCCCCTTCCCACATCAAATGGGCATCTACTCATCCAGTCATCAAGTGAGGCCTTAAAGGTAGCCAAAGCAATGCTTTGTTAGTAGTACTAACTAATTCCATAGGCTGACTGTGTTCAGTTAGGAACCTGTCCCTTTAGTGAATCCTGTTTACTTGTTGTTGTAGATTTGGGTCCTTAGTGCAGGTGTTTGTAGAGCCAAGAGCAAGAGATCTGGGAAGAAACAGCAGATCAAATAGGTATTTCATTGCTCAAAAAAGGAGATACATGGACACCTCTCAGCAACCAGCAGAAGTATAAGGAGAATCATGCTAATCTATCAAAGTAGTCGGCAATCAATGTCTCTTTGCTTCTTCTCTCACCAGAATAAAAAAAAAAAACAGTAGCAATAATTACTAGTTGCGAAGCAAGCCACAGTCTTATCTCAAATGTTGCAGGGGTCTGTTGACCTGTTACAGACTTCTCCCCATGGATGCCACGGATAGCAACCAAGCCAATCAGGTATGTCCCACATATACAATAAGAAACGAATGACTCTTTACCCATTCTCTCACTAGGAGCAAAACAAAAGCACTAATTCCATGGGGTTACTGAGAGGCAGAATGCAGGCTCTCCAGGGATTGTTAGTCTTGCCGCAGATGCTGAAGATTTTAAAAGTAAGACTGAAAAATGGGAGAAGATTCTAAGAACTGCAGTGTGCAGTAAGCAATTAGGAAGATATGAAAAAGAGGGTAACTCAAGCTTTAGCAGTCTGAGGAGAGAGACAGACAGACAGACAGGGAAAGTCACTAATTTTAAAACAACACAACAGATTGGATGGAGGGGTGGGCACTCAGAATTCTGGCTCCATAATACAATAGGAGGGCACACACATTTAAGTAGCTTAAAAGGAGTGACTTCACAAAATGATACTTTTTGTGCTATCTGAAAACTGCCAATGAAAGAGAGCGAAGGAATTGTAAGGCCAATTTAAATAAGGGGCAGGCAACTAAAGAGAGACATCAGCAGCAAGAAAGGATTTTAACTCACAACAAACACAACTCTGGTTTCTTTCCTAGTTTAAATATGCAATGGAAAACAGAATGCAATTAAATCACAGTGCAATGAAAACGCCCCACAAAATGCAACATAGAAGTAAGCAATATAAGGAATAACAAGCTAATCTTTCCCTCACAGCAGTCTATGGTACAGTCTGAGTACATTTGTTGAGTACTGGAGAAAGTTTAGATGGTTTCAAAACCATGGATTTGAAGTGGAGAAAATGCAGTGAGCCCTTGATGGTCTTCTCTTTGAGAAGAGTTGGATATTTTTAAATTATGGAACTTTTCTCACTGACCCTTTGTCGTGTGCTCTTAGTGGTAGAGTGGAAGGGGAAACTGTCACTTTAATGCAGTAAATTTGCCTCCTTGGGGGGATTACAAATCTGATGACCTGCTATGGCTTAAATTATATAGTTCTGTTGTTCACATTATTACTGTGATATCAGTGGCAGGTATGCTGATCCTTGGTGACTTTTAATGTAAGAACTGCTGCATGAGATGGAGTCGCTGATAACTTGTACATTACAGAGCAATTTCACAACCACTTAAGCAATAAACTAACCAAGTTAAGAATGAATATGGAAAAATGCTGGTTGAGCAAATTGGGGAATTCAATTTTGTTCACATAATGGGGAATTTTCTCCTCTTAATTGCAGGTATGATAAAGATAGATTAGCAGAAAGAATGATTTAATAAATGCCATTAGATGTTATAAGCTGGAAAGGTGACCAGGATTTTAAGGCACAAATGGACAGTAATCATTTTTCAGTTTGTTTTCCTTCCAGGAGGAAGATGAAAAAATGGGTAAAGTGAATAAGGTCCAAAACACTCAGATATATCTTGAATTGATAAAGTTCATTGCACCAAGTACTAAAAAAAATGTTTAGTTAATTCCACGTGTTGGGAGTTGTGAAGATATTGATAAATTACATTTTAGAATCTTTAGGAAGGATCAGTAAACAACCAGTTTGCATTTAGTGGGTCCAGTTAGATGCAAGCAGGTCAACATCGCAACCTCTTACAGCATGAAATCTGGACAAAGCCTAAAATAATATGGGGAACAGAAGCCCCAAAATAGGGACACAATGCTGCTCTTAGAAAGTTGTTAGAATAACAGGATTTTTACTAGCACGCATTTTCTTTCTTTTTTAAACTTTTTATTGATTTTCACAATAATACAAGAAAATTTTACAGAATATTAAACTTTTAAACATTTTAACATAAACAAAACTATACACAGAGTCCATAACAGATAAACTTTCGTTTTTATAATTACATTTTGTCTAATAATTTTTTGAGTTTTAACCAAGATAGCTGTTTATGAGTTACTTTTGTCGTTCTTAAAGTTACAGTTAATAGTTTTTTATTACACACAGTTCTGGCCAATAATATAAAATCTATGAATGAGAGGATTTTTTTACTCTTCCAGTTTGATGTAATGATTTTTCTTGCAATTGCAAGAAGAGACTAGGGAAGATGTACTTGTGTCTTTGGAATGTATACCGGTATCGGTGCATTAAATAATATAAAAAGTCTGATATTTCACATTTGTCTGTCCACAATGCTTTTATGAAATTTTTGAATTCTAGCCAAAATGGGGTGACAATTTTACATTCAAGGAACGTATGTGTCCAGTCTGCATGTAATGTTTCGTCACATCTCCAACATTTAGCATTATCATTTCTTGATATCAATGCTATTTTGTAAGGGATAAAAAAAACTCATATGAATAATTTTCCATGTGAAAATTTTCCAGCAGGGGGATGATGTTGTATTGCTAACTGATTTGAGCATTAATGCTTTCTCACTTTCTGAAAAACTAAATTTATTTTTTATTCTACATAGTTCCATAGAGAATCTTCTGATATTTGTAGATCAGCTCTTGAGAGTTTTATATATTTTTGATAATGAGAACCCATCATTATTGTTCAGCATGTTTATTTCACAGAAGAGAGATATAATCTTTGGCTGAGGGGTAGTATTAGTCATTTGACTTATTTTTAATTCATTAATTATATATTCTCTAAATGTTTGCATGTTTAACCAATTATTTTGATTTGTATTGTATCTAGCTATAATGAAATCTGCTTTGTGTACATTTTTGATACCAAGGAAATGATGCAAATACATTAATTCATTTTCCTTCATCTCTGTTATTTTTTCATATTAAAAGAATCAAGACATTTCTTTGTAAATGCTATCGGGAACATTAGATTCCCTCCCTTATAATCTTTATTCATTATCTTTCTGAAATTATTTAGTATGCAGTTAACAAAGGGAGGAAATTCTTTATTTTTATTTGTGCTGTAAGCATGCATTTTTTGAAAGACATGAAGTCTGCAACAAAAATGTATGTCATTATTTAGTGACATCATTCCTCGGTGATTGGCCAGAAAACCACAAATTGTGTGAGGGACAAACCAAAAATGTTCTTCTTTCAGCTTTTCCCGGTTAGGGGGTCGCCACAGCAGAACTCCGGTCCACTAATGATTGGCAGCAGATTTTTACGGTGCTGAGGTGCCAGCCCGATGCCCAAACTTCAACGAAGGCACATCCATTCACGCATGTCTTTTGAACACCACTCGACCACAGGGAGGACATGCAGACTCCACACAGAAGGCACTCCAGCCGAGAATCGAACGGGAGAACCTCTTGCTGTGAGGCAACAATGCTACCACTGCACCGAGGGGCAAACCAAAAATATGAGGCAAAAATATGGACCTTTGAGAGGTATGAAGCATGCAAAGTTAAGCAACTGAAGGATCTGGGTAGTTCATTTAATTCTCTTAATATATAAAACATTCATTAAACTGGATTTTAATAAGACTTTGGAGGTGACTGAACAGTTAAAATGGAAAACATAAGGAGGTCTATATATAGGATGCTTTTAGGAAGTGATTAGAAAGTTTTGGAGCAATTTGAGAAATACATTTAGCATAGAAACTCCAAGACATTCCATGCTCTTGTTAAGACTGTAAGAATTAACACAAATATGTGTATGACATTGCAATCATAGGAGGTACTGCCAGCCATACCAGGAGAGGTAGGGCAGTGGATGTATGACTTGTGCCAGCACAGCTAGGTGGAATTTTATAAATAATTATATGTCATTTGTATATCAAACTAATTTGTACAGATGTTTGTGCTGAAAATGTATTTGTGAGGTTCGTTTGTGGTAAACCGAATCAACAGTACACTCTGCTGGAAGGAAAGGGATGTACATGTATTATTGTAACTAAATTAAATGTATATGTTTTAATAGAAGATACTGGGACAGCAGTGGCTAATGTTAAGCCACCTTACTTTGCAAAATGTAGCTGACATTAAATTAGGCCATAAAGATGTTATCTTACATTTATGGTTGCAGCCAGAGACAAAATATCTGGGAAGCCAAGTATTAGGCAGCCTTCTTTACTGTCTCTAGCATAGAGCTAATTGCTACTCTTGAAGGCTAGAGGGTTGAAATTGTTTTACGACTTCCAGCAGCTGCAGAAGATCTAAGCAAAGCCCTATCTATTTGTATGGTTACACATAGCTGCTAAAATCCTACCAGCTTCTAGTGTTGGTAATGGTGTGGGAAACGGACTCAGATGACCAGATGTGATGTCATAGTGTAATTAACCCAGAAATAATATTAGATATTATACTGAGAAGTCTCTAGGTAGACTACACATTCTGTATTCTGTCTTGGATCTGACAACAAGGACCACTCATGCACTTCATCTTGCCTTGCTCCAGTAAGTGACCAGGGACTAGTCAAGTACTCTTTAGATTAGTTAGGAAAATATAGTAAGATTAGGGAAATTGTGTTTTTCTGTAACTGTGTGACTCTTTCCAGCTGTGTTATTTTCAATATTCCCAGTGACTGAAACTCTGAAATGTTTACTGTGAATAGATGTTTGGTAAATATATTTAAACTTTACATTGTGGCTGGTCCTTTTAGAAAATATTTAAGCTTTGAGAATATTTGCATATATTTTTGGTGGCAGCTCTGCCACTCATAGGTTCATAGGTAGGTACTAAGCTATTGGCCCTAGGGCCTATACATGTCCAGCCAAAAAGGTACCCTGGCTTTTGCCACCAAAGAAGATTATTTTCCTGTGCCACTGTTAAGCAGAGCCACAGAAGTGATTCCTGGGGTGAATTTCCTATTTCCCATCCAATCAAGATTTTTCTTGAAGAGTACTAATAAGGAGCTTTGTTTGATATATATAGGTAGTTTATTCTAGAGTATGGGAAGTCTCTGACACAGGAATCTATCCCTCCGGCATGTTCTGTTTATTGTGGTGACAAGGTTTAGGTCCCTAGAGCATGTAGCTTGGAGGGATTGGGACTTCTTTAAGTGGAGCATGTCCAACAGCTCTGGGTTTGACATAGCTTTGTATGTTAGGCAGAGATCACCTCTGAGTAGGCGATATGCGACAGAGTAAAGCTGGAGTTTTTTGAGATGGTCTTCGTAGGGCATATGTTTGAGGCCGGTAATCCTCTTTGTGAGGTATTTTTGTGGCCTTTCCAGTTGTTGTAGATGTCTTGTGAGGTACATACCAAAAGGGCATTGTACTCTACAATGGGTCTAATGAATGACGAGTAGAGGGGAATAATTACCTCTTTTTTTCTGGATAAGAAACTTTTTGTGATGAGGTGTGCCACATAGAAGGATTTCCTGACTACTGTGGCGATGTGATTATCAAAGGAGAGACTACTGTCCACCTGTGTCCCAAGGTCTCTTATCACACTTTCAGTGTTAAGTATACTACTGTTCCCAAAAACCTTGGTGCTGGTCAAACTACCATTTGTATTAATATTGGTTTCACTCAGTATAACTGGGTACCCTTGCAAGAGCTTTAGGTAGCTGGCTTCTTAGTGCCTGGTGGCAGTGATGACGCCTTTATTGTCCGGGCAGGAGGGGACATAACTAGTAAACCTGTGCCAGCCTTTCCCAGGTGTGTGTGTGTGTGTGTGTGTGTGTGTGTGTGTGTGTGTGTGTGTGTGTGTGTGTGTGTGTGTGTGTGTGTGTGTGTGTGTGTGTGTGTGTGAAATCAAATCTCAAAGTGTGTGTGTCTGTGTGTGTGTGTGAGAGTGTGTGTGTGTGTGTGTGTGTGTGTGTGTGTGTGTGTGTGTGTGTGTGTGTGTGTGTGTGTGTGTGTGTGTGTGTGTCAGTTACATGGACAGGGACATGAGGAACTGGTTTCACAGAGAGAGTGGTGGAAGACTTGGCTTGGGCACTTGGTTGAGAACTTAACTCTGCATCTGTACTAGTGGGGAGTCTTAATCGGGACCTGGAGGGACAGACAGAGACACTCAGACCCTGGGCTGAGTGTGTGACCTGTGCTCTTAAGGGAAATTGTGCTTGATGCAGAAAGGTCTGCATCTGGAAATACTGAGTGTATCCATTTGTATTCTAAGTGCACGTCCCTCTCCAGTGTCAGTGGTGAGGATTCACGCTCCTTGATTACTGGCCCAGTGTGGGGAATATACCTCTCAACTGTACAGATTTTTGCAGAATGTCCAGATTTTTGCCTAATATTTTTGGTCATTTTTCATACAATTGTGGTTTTCTGGCAAATTAGTGGCAAATCATTAAAGAATGAAGTTAGAAAATAATAACAGTTGAGTTTCAGACTTTATACCCTTCAGAAATTTCATGTTAATGCAAAACCTGTTGTTCTATCAACTTTCTAAGTTTGTAAAATCAATATTTAAAAATTGTCTCTATTTTTGGACATTTGTCCCACTTTGATTTATGGCTTTATCCAGATTTCTTGCTCTAAGAGTTTGAGAGGTATGGTGGGGACCATCACATATTGGTTGGCAGTGGAGGGATCATCACACAATGGTTGGCAGTGTTAGGACCATCACATATTAGTAGGCAGTGGTGGTATCATCACAGATATCTCTGTAGAACCTCAGCAAGAATACTTTGAAGTCCCACATAATACAGCACATGACCGTCTGATGAAGTGGCTGGTGCCACGAAAGCGCTCACCTCTTTTACTAATAAAGCTGTTATTCTACATAGCCGTGGCTGCTACCTCCTGCTTTGTTTTTTACTGTTCATCTCTGTAGAACCTCAGAAAGAATACTTTGAAATCCCATATAATACAACATATGGTCAGGATACAGAACAATGATTACTGCAGAGGTAGATGAGTGGAAATTTGCATTGGGACTGACTGCTGTAAATATAATAATAGATACAAAAGAATAAGGCCTGGAATGAATTCCTGTTGAAATGTACAACACATTTTAATAAATGGACCTCTATGCATGCTCCTTTCTTTAACTTACGGATTAAGAATTTGCAGTTCACAAACTTTTGGTCTGTTGGAAATTAATGTTCTCCTTTTTAAGAAGGGGATAAAAACAGGCCATATAATTACATATCTACTTTTCTGCTGGGTAACTCAATGATAATTTTATAATGAGGTACATTAATCAGAAATGAGGTTCAGTTAAGCCCTGATCAATTTGCATTCCAGAATGTGGCATGCATACACACTGTGATACTGATCATTTAATGATTACAACAATTAAGTGCCATAGATTTAGAAAGATTAAATTTGCTGCTACTGTCTTACATTTCTTTTCCACTTTGAAACCATGGCTAGAGATTTAAAAAGCTGTGGTTAGGATGCTGATTTTTTTAAACAACCCACTAAAACTAACCTGCTTCCCACAAAAAACACATTGACTAATGTCTATAAAACTAAACAAAAGCACATGGCTCTGATATGTAATATCCAGACTACAAGAATCATAACATTGTTCAATCAAAAAGAAAAATGACATTATTGTTCCTTGAGGCAAGGGGAAGGTTAAAAGGAAGAAATCAAAACTGAGCATGGAAGGATTAAAGACTATCATTATAAGGAAAAAAGAGGAGAAAGACTGAGGTTGATAATATGGTTTAGGATGTGGAAGTACACAGGTAGCTGGATAATAATTTCATGCTTCAAATGATGTAGATGAAGAAAACAGTCAGATTAAATGGTGATGAAGAATATTATTTTGTAACAATTAAAACAGGATGTATTATAGAATTACTACCACAATGTGAAGGCATTTAAAGCATAATTATGATGAGGTATACATCCATACTGTATGTTATATATACTGCATACACTAAGTCCTGAGATAAGCAAAGGAATTTTGTGTAAAGGGGTTACGGGAATCAACTTACAACCAACCAAAATTACATTTAACTCATACTTGTAAGTCGGTATACATGCTTTTTATTAGAAGAAATGGGTAGATAGGTATAATGGTGTAAACTGATGGAAACCAAATCTAAAATTAAAAATAGGAACACTGATGGAAACCAAATCTAAAATTAAAAATAGGAACAAATCCTGGGAAACTTGGCGTGCAACCAAATTATCCCGAAACCGCATCCTATTTCAACAGCAAAGAAATGACACAAAAAAATCAATACTAGCTGACAAAAAAAGTTACTACTGCCAACTACAAAATAAACACCAAAACAACCCGCAAAAATTTTGGGCAGGTCTTAACAACCTCTTACGCCCAGGCAAGTCCTCAACTCCCACCCCAGAAATGGTATCTGATAAAACTCCATTAGAAGTAGCTAACACCTTTAACTCATTCTTCATGAGTACTATACAAACCTTAGCTAACCAACTATCTGCTAACTACAGTCCTGTGATGGAGGATATTCCAGAAACGAGACCCACTTTCACTCTACAACCTGTCCCTACATCTAGCATAAGATCCTTATTACAAAAACTTAAACCTACTACCCCCTCTGCTGACCTTCTCCCAGCCGAATACTTACAGAAAGCCGCAAATGTAATAGCCTACCCCATATCAATACTTATAAATCATACCATCCTGGAATCTTCCATCCCGACAATTTGGAAAACATCCCATGTTATACCTCTTCATAAAGGTGGCTCTTCCACTGAACTATCAAACTATAGACCAATAGCCATAATGTCCCCTCTTGCCAAAATCATGGAAAAATGTATACATAAACAACTACTTTACTATCTAATCCAGAACAAACTACTGACCAACTCACAACACGGATTTAGACCCAACCACAGCACAACTACTGCACTACTCTCTTTTACTGATACTATAAATCGCAACCGTAATAACAAAATAATATCATCTGCTCTCTTTCTGGATCTTTCAAAGGCCTTTGACATGGTTAACCACCAACTACTTCATAATACTCTAAAAACTTTACAGCTTGACAATCTAACTTTAGGCTGGTTCCAAGCTTACCTCTCTGATAGGAAACAAGCAATACTCTGGCAAAATCAACTTTCCAATCTCCTACCAAATACCATAGGTGTTCCACAAGGATCCATACTGGGTCCATTTCTTTTCTCAGTCTTTATTAACGACCTACATAAAGCCATCCCTGATGCAACCTGTATACAATACGCTGACGATTCGACCTTAGTCTGTTCGGACACCTCTTTAGACAATCTATTAGCTAAAACCCAATCGTGCTTTACAGCTGTTGAAAACTGGCTAACAGGGAGACAGCTACTTCTTAATCCCAAAAAAACCAAACTGCTTCTTTTTCACCCTACCCAAAAACTTCCCTTCACAGACTTTAATATACACTCAAATAATGGCACAATAATAACACCTGACCCCCATACTAAACTACTAGGAGTTACCATAGACAATAAACTTAGATATGACATACATATTAATCTTACTATCAAAACTGTCAACAGGAAACTAGGATCATTATATAGAATCAAAGCCTTTCTAACACCAATGGCAAAAACAACTATTTCCCGTACCCACTTATTATCCACACTTCTATATGCATCCTCAATGTTCACTAAGCTGAATAAAACTGAGCTAAATAAACTCCCATGCTCATATAATCACATTGCCAGATTTGCAAATGGTTCACCATATAGAACACACCACTGTAATAACCTAAAAGACCTTGGATGGATAGAACTCCCTAACCTCCTTCAGCAGACTCAACTTACTGAGGCATATAAAATACTTACCCAACCTGATAAAACCCCTGCTCTAAAGAGCCTAGTCATTCCTTATACTAACCTAAATAGCCTACGCTCCTCAAACAGAATACTTATTCAAAACGTCAAATCCAATAATGCAGGTGGAGATGCTCTATTTGCTAACACTACTGCCAATATATGGAACTCCCTTCCCACCAGTATTACCACCAATACCTCTCTATCATACTTTAAAAAAAGTCTATTCCAATATTTTAAGTCCCACTGGTTATGCCAATGCTCACACCCTGACTAATTGCCTTGAGTTAACTCACATCTCTCACCTCTCTTCTCTCAAAGGAATCCCATGGAATTTACCATGTCAGCTTCTTTCTTTTCCTCATATTTCCCCTAGTATTTCTCTTCCCTCTGAACCACCTTAGACTGGTATTATCTTTTATACATGACTAAGTTTTTTCTTCAAATCATATATCTGTTCTGCGTCTAATTACCCTCATTTTATCATGTACTTATGAATGTAACTATTAATGCCTGTATCACTGGCTTCTCTTTTTTATAATTCTATAATTGTTGTTTAATTTAATATCAGTTTTATCTATGTAACAATGTACCAACTGTTAAATGTGGAGCTTTTCTCCCCGGGCCTCCGCTGAAAATGGACATGTATCCAGTCGGATTTTCCCGGTCAACAAATGTAAAATAAATAAATAAAATAAATACGATCAGTGTCCAGAGTTTGATTCAGTAAAACAGGGATCATTATTTTTTTGTTTTTGTTTTACAAAATCAGCCAGTCACTAAGAAGTTGACTGCATCCCTCATTTGCCTTTAATAAAAAAAGTGTCTCTCAAAAACTGAGTGTCTAACAGCTTTTGTACAAAATGTTATTTTAATAATGATCTTAGGGAACTGACCAAGAGGTTAACCCATTTTGAACACAGGCCATCAGTTCAAGGGTGGACACCCTGTAATGCCCGTGCCCTGGCCCAGCAATCAAGAAGCCTCAATCCTCACCACTAACACCACAGAGGGTGTCTCATATATGAAGAAAGGATAACAAAGACATACAGTAAAGTGCAATTTCCCTTGAGAGCATGCAGAGATCACAGTCCGTCCGGGGCTGGTCGCTCCCTTGCTCTCAAGGTCCCCAATAAGACTCCCCACTGGCACAGTTATTGGGTCCAGATCTCAGCCTAGATGGGCAAGCTAAAACCGCCAGCACCCTCTCTGTCCAACCAGTGCTTCATGTCCCTGCCCAAGTAGCTGAAACACACTTTGAGATAAGAGTTTATACAACCACACAGACACTCCTGAGAAAGGCTGGCATAGGTTCTCCAACTGTGCCCCTATTACCCAGACTATACAGTAGTACCGCCTGCCACCACTCAGCTAATATTTATCAGCTACTCAAACGCCCTTAAAAGGGTGTCAAATTATTACTGTGGAATATTATTATCCAATTGGTAGTATAACTAGTCAAGGCTTATTAGAGTGACTTGGTACAGTAATCACTATAAATATGCAATGTACTCTATAGCTTAAACTATCTCTACACAAAACAGCCACAGTTGAAAGGTTTTAAAATATTTAATAATAAATAATAAAAACACAAGACAATACTTATTACTACACAGTGCTAGTCAAGAGTTCAAAGATCACAGATAAATACTTAAAATAATTCAGTAGTACAGTTCTGACATCACAGAAAAGCACTAAGTCTAATATTTCTAGTTCCTAGCTATTTCTAAAAAAAAACACAAGTCTAAGATAAGCTTACATAAGAAAACAGGCAGAGTGCTGATGAGTTGGATGGTCAAGACAAACATGCTTAATAATCTCTGGTTCTCTCTGTTTAAATTGAAATTGCAGTTCTGATTCACATTACATCATTCTTCACACTTTCCTGGGGTTCCCAGGCTACACATTAGATCATTCTTCACACTTCCCTGGGTTCCCAGTCTAACAGAAACTGCATTTACATTCTTAACATCTTCTTTTGTTATCTTGCAGCTGGTCAGGAAGCAGAACAATAACAATAAATTTGCATGTTTAAATCTAGCAATTTAACTCTTGGTTAAAATAGCAAGAATTCCTTCATCTAGACTTTTCGGCACCACTGTCTACATCAAAGGGTCACCACATGCTTTACTTTTGTCAGTAGAGTGCAATGTTGTCACATTTATTTCCAGTTCTACATGTAACACTATTTCTTTACATTTAAGGCAACAAGCCTGTAATTTACATTCATATTTACAAATGACAGAATTATCTGCAAAATTCTATCTGGCTAGGCTGACAGCCTTCATCTATCTTTACCCACTCATCACACACCCAACTAAGGGAAGATCTCTGCGTACACTTAATGTACATCAACTAAGGCCTTACAAGGGTTAATAGCTGGCTTTTCTACACCACTTTACCATTGCTGGGCTCACCATCCTGGCCTGACAAATGGTGAGCTCAGACCAATACTTACCTATCATTCCAGGCAGCGATGATTACACACAGTATATTTTGGCATAAAGCAGTTAAGTGAGAATTGCATTTTAATGTTGATTTACGTAACACGCACTGTAACTTTATTCTCTTAAATGCTTTCCTATGACTAAAAGGGAGATTATAGGGTTACACTGGTACATTTCACAGTAACTATAAGTACACCTGCTTTGCTGTCTTTGATATATAGTACTTTATGAGAAGAATAATTCTTGAATTAGATCTGGGTCTCGAACTCAAGGGATTGTGAAGGCTGTATGAAGGCTTAGCACACATAGCTGAGGGCCACAGCATCCAAAGCAAAATGTCACTAAGGCTAGGAATCGCTCCTAGGCATATTAAGCTTTTAGGGCTGCTTAAGGCTTTAGGGCCACTACTCTCATATCCTTCATTCAGATAAAACATTTCTCTCACCTCACATCAGTAACACCATTGTCTGGAAGGAAAATGAAAAGAAAAAATGAGTGATCTAATTAAATGTCTAATAAACTTCCTTGGCAACTAGTGGTACTTTCCATCATACCTCCTGTCTGTTCAAATTTTCACAGAGTATCCATATTTTTGCTCTATTCCTCATAAAGTATATGTTTTTTGGTAAATCACTGCTGATTAAGGCACTAAATAATGGCAGCATTTGGGCTTCAGACTTCATGTAATTCAAAATATACATGCTAATGCAAAACGTGTCATTCTAGCAACTTTCTAAGTTTATAACTGCATTATTTAAAATCTGCCCTTGATTTTAGGCCTTTGATCCCCTTTGTCTTTAGCTCTGCATAGAATTCTTGCTCTAAGAGGTTAATAGGTATGCCTCTTATTTCAACAGCCATAGACAACTGGCAGTTATCTCAGTAGATTATGGTTCTGAGCAGTTAAGTAGCTGATTCCTTTAGTGAAGAGTTCATGTTTCAGTCTTTCCACCTGTGTTTGACTACTGTATCACTCTTAGCAAGGCATTTAACTAGACAGTGCTCCCAGTTTGCCCCTGAAAAGGAGCAATTGTGCCAGAGGGCTTAGGTGATATCGCTCATCACTCCAAAATGTCCAGATTTTTGAGTCATATATTTGATTTGTCATAAAACTGTGGCAAATCACTGAGGACACAAGTCACTAAATAATTGTATTTGAGTTTCAGACTTCATAAAAACATAAATCCTCTTATTCTATCAACTTTCTAAGTTTATAAGAGCAATTTTTTAAAATATGTCCCTATTTTCTGGGCCTTTGTCCCCCCACCATTATTTTTGGCTTTGTCGGAATTTCTTGCACTCAGAATTTGAGAAGTATGGCTTAGCTGCTTAACAAATATGCAAAAAAAAAACCCTGATGTTGCTGACTTCTACCAGCAAAATGTCAAAGAGAATGAAGCTTGTTCTCATATAGTGTTACAGTCCTGTATGCTCAAATAAACAAGTATTATTATAGTCTGACTTATCAGTAAGTTCATAGGTATGAGCGTAAATTCAACATTATATTTAATACTGCATGACAAAATATTTTCTCATATACTGTGTTTTACATTCCAAGGGCCAAAATATATGCTGTGCTAAGACTTATTCATATTTGGTACAAAAATACGGTAGGGGTATCTGGGATGTTTGCAAGTGAGCATAGGTACGCTGCCATTCATACAGGCCATTTATAGTAATGTATAATGCCTGCATTTTAGTGTAAGCAAATTACGTATAAGGGTATGTAAATCAGAAATTGTGCAAAGCAACAAATGCTAAGGAAGTGTACTTCAGATTCGTAGTGCAATACCTGCACCGTACGCACATCTGTTGTTATAAACATTGCTGCGCCTCCAATATCTTTGCAATCCAAAAACCTGTTTCCATCAATCCCTTCAGTAGTCTGCATATATATATATATATATATATATATATATATATATATACATATATATATATATATATATATATATATATATATATATATACACACAAGCAAAAATAACAACAAACAAAAGTATTTTCCCCATTGATCCTGTCAGTAGTCTGACAATGTATTCACAAGCACAAAATGACACCAAATACAAAGTCTTTTACCCATTGATCTCTACAGTAGTTTTACCATGAAGGCATAAGCACAAAATGGCACCAAGTAAAAGTATTTTTCCCATCAATCCCTTCAGCAGTTTGACTATATATGCTTAAGCACAAAACGACAATAAAACAAACATTTCTTAAAGTGATGTCAATAATCAGTTTAACACTAATTTTGTATTTTTTACCCATTTCAGTCTGCTAATTAATTTATCCCGTAACTTCAGTATTCCTCCTATAAGTTGGTGCTTACTCACATGACCTCAGGGTCCTCTACTCATTTTGTCTGCAAACGAGGTCCCTTTACTTTCATCTGTATGAATCATATTTGTATGCCATTGTGTAAGGCACCTTATCCTCATACCAGCTATCCCCTAATGGTATGTCTTAAGTACTTTATGCTTTTGCAGTATGGATGTGTATTTAACCAAACCCCTGTGCATTATCGAAGTCAGAGAAAAACACCACAGCTGACCATATTTATATAACAATGTAGTGCCACTCTTTGCTGACTAGTCTATGCAAAAATGGAACGTAGGACTATGAATACCACACTGGAAGGTCAAAAGGTTATTCTAGCACATCTTACAATAAATGACAAATGTTAGACATTTACACAAAACTCAATTTCTGCAGCGATATATGAAATGTGATATTACATGATATTTTCACATTATATACATAAGATATGTTGAAACTTAATGTTGAGTAATAAGCTTTTGACTTCTATTACAAATTGGACTGACTACAATAGTCTTTCAGTGGCCTTCTAAACACGTCGCTTAAGGAAAATTATTTATGCACCAGACATCTGTATCAAAAGTCCTTACTTACAGTAACCTTAAACAGTCAAAGTGAACTCCAATCAAATAAAGCACTGCTTTGGGGACACATTATAAATATGTGAAAGTTAATGTAACACAGCAATATGTTTTGCTGCCAATAGCATAAGTCATTGCATGTTTGTAATATGAGATTGTTAGAAATGACAAGTTACATTTAATTTGAAAACCTTATGCATTTTAATATTCTTTTACTTAAGATACTTTTATTTGTATTTTGAGCTTTGTATTATTCTCATGTCATAAATACATTTTTTCTTCTTATCCAAGGTACAGGTAAGTCAAATATGCCATCTGTAATGGCCATTATCAAATGTCATTCTGACCATTAGATACCTAAACTATACAAACATCTGTGCTAGCTACTCTTTTCTTTATACCTTAATTGCATTCACATATATGTATGTTATGGGTATTTATACCTTAACAGAAAACATGAAAAGCCATTACAAACATTTTTTTATTTTTATGTATTATACATATGTTTTCTTTTTTTAAAAAAAAAACAATCATTCACCACAACAATACATAAATTATACAAGTACTGCCTTCCTTGAGATTTCACTCATCTTCCTGAACATTATTCTGCAAGTATAATTCCCACAAATTACATTTACATCTATGTAGTGTTCTCTTTCTCTTTTCAAAAGATTCAGTAATTCAGTTCTGGTTGATTTCAGTTCTGACTTCCATTTTCTACTAATTGCTTCTTTGGCAGCCAATAGCATTAAAATCAACAAGACCTTACTATGTATAGTCAATTTAGATCCTATGTCACAGCTTAAAAGAATTATTCCCATACTACTCACTATAGTATGTTTTGGGTTCTTCTTGCAGTTGCTAAAAAAGCTATTACAAGAAACTGGAAATCTGATGCAATCCCTTTAATTAGAGATTTCATAAAATTAGTTACTATTTTACGTAATAATGAAAAGGAAGCAAATAAATTAAGATCTGTGAATGATACTGTTAAGGCAAACCATTTAGGCAGGTTGGAGATGTTGATTACTATATATAATGAAAACTAATACTGAAGATATAAATTTAATGCATTAAATGTATGTATTTTGTCTGACATGAAAACAAAAAAAAATACTATTCCCTTAGTTAAAATGACTTGATTCCCCAACACTTCTGACAAAGTACCCTGTAGGAATTTTTTTTTAAATCTACCAGTTCATTACATTCCCAACTAGAATTCTCTCTTTCCCATCACACTTCCAACATTTGCGAGCTACCTGAAGAAAAGAAATCACTAAAGTCTGCTTGAGGTATAAACATACTTATACAGACACCTCCATGCAAAAATGCTAAACCATCTAGACTTTACTGCATACCTGGCAGCCATGCAATGTCCTCCCTGCTCCGATATATTGCCTTTCCATTCTCACCTCCCAGTTTTTTCTAACTTATTCAGATTTGTTTTTGTAGTTATCGTGCACTGTATTATATGCTCTACTTATCATCCTTTTTTTTAGCAGCAGATTCTGTTCTAGACTCAACTGAAATGTCTGCCAGAGCTGGTCTTTCAATTAACACCCCCCCCCAATCCCTTACTCTTTGCCTATACTCTGTGATCAATTCCTGGCAGGGAAGGCAGTCTCCAACCTACAGTGTGAACTTCGGCTTGGCCTCATTACATTTCCCTCCCAAGATATTTGCTCCTAATGTCTTGGTTATGTTGTAATTTTCTCAAAAAATTTCATCCCCCTTTTGCCTGTTTTCTATGCCCCTAATTGCAGTCATCTCTACTGCTAAAATCTCCTTTCTCCACTCCTGTGTTGGCTTCATTCACTAAATACTTTCTGCTACTTTATAAATGAAATAATACTTTATAATACTCCATATGGTTATTATTCTCTGTGAGGGCTTATATCCAAAATTCTACTCTCTCTATATTTCATGACCCCCCAACATCATTTGCTTCCAATTTAATGTTCTGCTTGTCTTATATATTTGAACCTTAACTTTGTAGTGGTAAACGATCCTTTCAAATCTAGCAGTACTAAACCACCTTGTTCTATGGGGAGAAACAATTTAACCAATGTAACTCCTGCCTTCTACCCCACACAAATAAATCCCTTCAATTCTTTCTAAATTATAGTCCACAACTTCTCCTTTGGTTGATAAAAGTTAGCCTGACTTGTATATAATACTAAAGAAACGAAAAACTTTTCCACTGCTTATACGTTATCATCCATATACATAGTCTAGAGCTTCTCACTTCTCAGTTTTATATTATTCTTTACTATTTTTTCCCACATATCTTCAGCTGCCATAATAGAATATTTTTTAATCCATACACCTAATGTATGAACCGATTCATGCGTGGGAATACAGTTCACCTTGGCCTTTATTTTATCTTCATTTATTTTATATCCTGAAGGAAATTAAATTGCCGCAAATATTCCACAGAACTGGAATGTCCTTTACTACATTAATCCAGTGCAACATTATATTATCTATGCCACTTATTCTTAACATCTGTCAGATAACCACAGATACATCGCTTGAACCAAAATAACTGACATAAATTTGCTTAGCTTTGGGTGAAACTCAAAAGAGTACAATATTTGTCATCTGAGGGGGACATGATCAACAGGCCACACTGCTTCACCAGGGATGGTCTGTGTGACGATTGGGGAAAGATGGGCGACGGCTGCCAGCCTAGTCAAATAGAATTTGATATATAATTCTGGCATTTGTAAATAAATGTAAAATACAAGCATGTTTTCTTGAGTGTAAAAGACTACTGTGAAATGTGGAACTGCAAAATATGTGACAACATTGCACTCTACTAGCTCAGTGAAGCATGCTGTGACCCTTTCATGTTAGAATTCAGCTCCAGTGCGTCTGGATGAAGGTTTCATGCCCATTGTTTTAAGGCTAAAGTTTATGACCAGAATTTATATGTGGAAGGTGCTTTATTGATTTGGTTTCTCATAGAATGTATATGTGAAATGTCTTGTATTGTTGTACGCTTCTAAGCAGGTGTTGCTAAATAATGCAGTTTGTGGCCTGAGAACTCAGACCAGGTGTTAAGATGATGCAATATGAATACTGGGAAAACCTAAGTGTCAAAAATGATGTAATTTGGGAGGGCCTTAGAGACATGTTTGTTAGTAATGTTTAAATACTATTTCTCACAAGAGACTGGAGCATTTTGATCTTGGATATCTAACTCAGCACTCTGCCTATGCTCACATGTACGTTTTAGCACTGTGATTTATTGTAGGAATAGTTAAAGCTAGTAAAGATTAATTAGGTATTTTTCTTTGAAATCAGACCTGTCCTACTGTATTGTGGGGGTTGGGAGGGTGTCCTAATGGTTAAGGTGTTTGCCTTGCAACCACAAGATGCAGGGTTTGAGTCTAACAAGGGACAATTGGCTAAGCTTAAAATGGTTTGCAAGGACAGTTAACTTAGTACTAATCTATGAACCTATTATTTTAAGTTTCTGTGTGATCTGTGAACTCTTAGATATCTCTATGGTGTAGTAGTTTTGTCTTGTGTTTTAATTATTTATTATTAAATATTTTTAAAACCTTCTACATGTGGCTGGTTTATGTAGAGTTAAAGTATGCTTTAGAGTACATTATATATTTATAGAGTTTACTGTCTAAGCCCTTCCAATAAGCCTTAGACTGCATAGTCACATTACCAATTGGATAATAATATTGCAGAGTAATAATTGGACACCCTTTTAAGGGCCTTTTAGTAGCTGATATTATTAGCTGGGTGGTGGCAGGGATTACTACCATATGGTCTGGGCAAAGGGGAATCTGTGTCAGCCTTTCCAAGGAGTGTCTGTGAAGTTGTATAAATACTTATCTCAAAGTGTGTGTGTGGTGTGTCAGCTACTTGGCAGGGACAAGAAGCACTGGTTAGACAGAGAGGGTACTGGACATTTTAGCTTGCCCAGCTAGGCTGAGATCTGGACCCTATAGCTGTGCCAGTGGGGAGTCTTATTGGTGACCTGGTGAGTAAGGAAGCAACCAGCCCCAGACTAATTGTGATCTCTGTGTGCACTTAAGGCAAAATCGTACTTTACTGTGTGTATTAGTTACTCTTTCCTCTCTTCTAGGAGATGACCTCCCTGGTGTTAGTGGTGAGGATTGAGGCTCCTTGATTGCTGGGCCAGGGCACGGTCATCACAATCTGCAACTGCCCTTTCTAGGCCATTGAATATTGGCTAAGACATTATTTACCCCCATAGTGCCTTTTTATGCAATGAAAACAAGATAAACCTACAAACATAACAAAACAAACAGGGGAAATATAAAGGAGCTACTGATTAATGCTAGGAGCCCTGGAGGATGTAGGGGTGTGCACTGTGAACTAGGACATGGTTTAAATCAGCATTGTGTACTCTGGCTATGCAGAGCAACATTGCATTCCACACATTTAGACAAGCTATTGCACAGTAGGGGGAGAAGTTGGAGGTGTCTCTCAGTCTTCATCCAGAAAAGATTCACATCAAGGCTGGTAAACCATCACGATATCCTGGAGCTTCTTCATCAGCAAAGTCCCTTACCATATTATAGTTAGTTACAGAACATCACTGTATTCAGGTAAACTCAGTAAACCAATAACATGAAATAAAAACAGTACTTTAGCAGGGGTTGTAGTTCGTGCAGAGGTTGTAGTCCATGCAGAGGTTGTAGTTCATTACCCAACACTGGTCATGGAATAAGGAGATGTTGTCTCCAAAAGACATTATTTTCAACATAGCAAAGTTCCTTCCTGTTTTCCTGCAGTGTTAAATACTGATCCAAACTCAGTTTAGAGAAAAGTCTAAATGTGTCTTACACCTTAAGTATGGAAACTGACCTTCTGCTAACAGTTACTAATAGAAATAGTAAATAAATACTACCTCCAGCTGTGAAACCAAGCAGATGACAGATGAACTTTCTGGAGTGCTTTACTCTCTGGAAGACAATAACCACCTTTTAGCATCACACATGCTGTCACCATCCAACAAACAAATACCAGACCACCAATCAGTTTGTGAGCTGGACAAGGGGAAAGCCTTATCCAGAAAAAAGACAAAAAAAAAACTTTAGTTGAATTACAAAACTCAGCTAACACAACATAGGGAGGCCATCATGCTCAGCCACTGAGAAAACTCCTGTAGCCCATCTACTGATGAGTCAGATCCTATTCAATTACTTTATAAACTGGGTACATATGCTGCTCTTTTGCAGTCATTTTCTGCCACAATTTGGGCAAGAAGGGCAGGGATAAATGCAATACGTATGGATAGGTTTCTGTCAATTATCAACAAGCATGTTTGAAGGTGGATGGAAACTGCGATATACAGTAAAAACATGCAGAGATGGGGACAACATGCAAACTCCACATAGTCACTTTGGAAGGTAAGGTATAAATGCCAGTTCTTGAAGCTATGGATAAACAAACACTGAGCTGTCACACTGCCCATCTATGCCTTAGTCATAATTTCTTTATTAGAGCAAAGGACATTCAAGCAAGTTCAACTTCACTCAATCTGAACTATTTCTCCTGGATGGAATCTTCCTGTTTGCACTATATTCACACTATGAACAGGAAAATAAACCATGACTTGAAGAACTTACAAAGGCAAACGTACAGATCATATCAGAATCAGGGAGAGACTAAAAGCACTACATTTGACTGGTTAAGCATGTAAAACTGAAAGTGTTGTGGGAAAACTGAGTAATGGAGTTGTACAACAAAAGAAAAACAATTTTGGCCAAGCGTAGGAGGAACAAAGCTATACATATTAAAAGCCCCCTAACCAATCTAAACAAACAGCTAAGAGGGTTAATTAACAGTCCAAAAGCTGCAACTGAAGCAAAATAGCTTCTCAGGTAAAGGACAACCACAAAGCTTTCTAAAGCTCTGTCTGTAACCTCAGAGGAAATACGCAAAAGTGTGCAGAACTTATTGTAAATGGCATAACACACACTGAACCAAAGGCCATTGCCAACCTTTTGCCTGACAGGTTTGGCTCAAATTTCTCCCCCACTCCTCCCAATAGTCCAAAGGAAATACCTCATACCACAATCTCCCAATCATTACCAAGGAATAGGTCATCAATGCCTTTCCAAGGTCAAAAACACTGCATCTCAGGATGTTTAATAAATAGCACGAAACATGTCCTTTCTGGTCTGCCTGAATTGGTTTTCAACTACACACTATAGTCAAGATTTGGTCCAAGGAATGGAGGATGGCTACAGTCACTCCCCTGCACAAAGGAGGTCCAACCACTGATTTGGGTAACTACAGGCCCATAAGTCTTACCAGCATCACATGCACGGCCATGGAAAGAATCATTATGGACATAATAAATGAGACATAGGTAACTTGCAAACACTGGACCCATCAAAGTTCAGCTTTGTTAAAGGAAGGTTAGCCTATTAAATCTGGTGGACATTTTGAGAGGGTCACCAAAGCACTGGATGAAGGACTGTGCACACAGCTTACCTCGACCTGGCCAAGGCTTTTGATACAGTACCCCAGTCAGGCATTATAGACAAGCTCACTAATTTAGGTATAAATGCTTTTACCACCCACTAGATAGACAACTGGCTCAGTGACAGGACCCAGGAGGGTAAAATTACCTCCACCAAGAGGCTAGTCACCAGTGGAGTCTCCCAGGGCTTGCTACTGGGTAATATGCCCCTAGAAGTCGACCCAGTGGTCAGGGATCTGGGTACACATGTAGACAGTAGCCTTACCTTCAACCGCCATGTTGCCATGGTGGTAAGGAAATCCTTTTATGTTGCCAACTTATAAGTAAGGGTGTGGCATCCAGGTCCAAAGCAGTCATCATCCCACTCTAGTCTGCCCTTATCAGACCAATCATAGAGTACAATGCTCCCTTCACTATGTACCTGACCAGGCATATGCAGCAACTAAAGCAACCTCAGATGTTCCTTACAAAAAGGATACAAGGCATAAGAAGCCTGCCTTATGTAGGGGGCCATAAAACCCTTTCCTTCTACTCAATCTCCTATAGATTGCTGAGGGGTGATGTATACCTGGCATAGAAGGCATCAGCAAACTTCACACTTGTGAATCTCCTACATATTTATAAGTCAAAGCGTGACAGAAATAGACTAGAGACCTGAGTTTTGTCTGTTATTTAAACAGAACATGCTGGAGAGACAGACCTGTGTCCCAGAGACTGCCCCTCCTATGGAACAATCTTCCCATCCATGTGAAGCTGAGTTCATCTATTACCCAGTTTAAGTGCAACCTAGACCAATGGATGGGAAAAGTACAGTTTTGTACCTACCGTAAATGTAGATGGTCGAGTGTATACACTGCTGCAGTCATTACACTTGGGTTATCCTGCCATCAGGTGGTTCCCCAATCGGCCTGAGTTCCAAAGTCTTGGTCCGGCGCCAGTTGCTGTCACCTCCTCCCTGATGTCAGTGCGACAGGGGTATATAAGATGCAGCCAACACCATTTTCTTCAGTTTTTCTTGCCCCAGATGTCAGGTGCCCCCAAACAGGTAGGCAATTCAAATTGCTAATAAAACATATATAAGAAAAGCAAACAACAACTTTCAGTTACCAGCAAATACTCCCCATAGGTAGTAAGGGTAGAAGGCATAGGTACATACCAGCACCTGGACTGCAGCAGTGTATACACTCGAACATCTACATTTATGGTAGGTACAAAACTGTACTATATTCATCATGTTACACTGTTGCAGTCATTACACTTGGGTAGAATCCCAAAGCTGAGGTAGGGTGGCTGGTTCTATAAGGCATTAGGTGTGGCTATGAGGCCCTGCAGCACAGCAGTGACGAAGCCAGCTCTGGATTTAGAGTATATAGACAGACGGTAATGCTTGGTGAAGGTATGCACAGAACTCCATGTTGCTGCTTCCAAAATATCCTTGGTAGGTACTTCTCTGAGGTAGGCAGTTGAAGTGGCTGTTGCCCTGGTGGAGTGAGATCTAATGCTGCTAGGTATAGGTTTCCCATGGTGTGTGTAGCAGAAACGTATACAATGTCCTATCCATTTTGAAATAGTCTATTTTGAAATGGCTTTTCCCTGGGCTCCTGCAGCATATGCTACCAATAATTGCTCAGATTTTCTGAAGGCTTTGGTTTTGTCCAAGTAGAAGCATTACTGCCTGTGAATGTCCAAAGAATGCAGTAGTCTCTCCCCTTTATTCTGTGATTTTGGATAAAGAGTTGGCAAGTGAATAGTTTGGTTTAGAGCCACACTTGAAACCACCTTTGGCATAAACGTAGGGTTAGTTCTTAAGGACACCCTGTCCTGGTGGAAAACGAGGAAAGGTTCCACTGCCATTAGTGCCTGTAATTCTGAAATTGTTCATGCTGGTGTTATTGCCAGGAGCAGAGCAGTTTCCCAAGAGATATATTTTAATTCTGCTGTGTTAGCTGGCTCAAAAGGAGATAAAGTTAATTTTTCCAAAACAAAGTTGAAGTCCCAAGTTGCAGTAGGTGCTCTACGGGGCGGTCTTATGTTTATAGCCCCTCTGAGATACTGTTTTAGCAAAGGATTAGAGAAAATGGTGGATCCGTGTTGTAATAAGCAGAGATGGCAGAGGTGTGGATCTTGATGGATGAAAAGGAAAGGCCCTTGTCCAGCATCTCAGTTAAATATTGTAGTATCTGAGGAATGTTTGGGACAAGAGGGTCAAAGCTGTATGCCTGGTTCCAGGCACAGAATCTCTTCCATTTATCCGAATAGGCTTTCCCAGTACTAGGCCTGCTGGCCTCCAGAATGACATCTATAACAGCTTTGGAGAGAGGCATTGCTTGCTTGACTAAGGAATTTTCCATGCATTTAGGTTTAAGGTCTTTAGCTGACTGTGAAGTATCTGATTGTTGTGCTGAGTCAGCAGATGTGGGATTTGAGGCAAAATCCAGGGTGGTTCTTGTGCTAAGTTCCTTAAGATTAGGTACCAGTGCTGGCATGGCCAGTCTGGTGCAATCAGGATCATCTTTGGCTCTTCTTGCCTGGCTTTTATGAGTAACTTTGGAAGGAGAGGTAGTGGTGGGAAAGCGTATACTTCTAGGTTTTTCCAGCTGAATGAGAGGGCACCCACTTTCCATGCTTGTGGATGGTAACTCCTTGTGCAGAATTACTGTAGCTGGCAGTTCATTGGGGATGCAAACAGATCTATGTCTGGGCTCCACCATTTCTGTGTTATCATTCTGAATATTTGTGGATTCAATTCCCATTCGTGGGGATCCATGATGTTTCTGCTTAAGTCGTCTGCCAGTGTGTTTTTCTCTCCTGGCAGGAATTGTGCTGGCAGATGAACTTGATAGTTTAGAGCTGTGTTCCACAAGGTCATGGCTTGTCTGCAGAGGGGGTAGGAGTGTGTGCCCCCTTGCTTGTTTATGTACCACATAACTGTGGTGTTGTCTGTCTTCAGTAGTAGTTATCCTGGATGCAGCAGGTCCTTGAAAGCTATAAGGGCATTTTGTACAGCTAGCATCTCTTTTTGATTGATATGAAGATGCCTTTGTTCTGTGGGCCACTTGCCCGGAATACATTTTCCTGCCATGTGTGCTCCCCAGGCGTAATCAAATGCATCTGTTGTCAGTGTTTGCCTGGCTGTGGGTTGAGTAAAAGGCTGTCCCTTGTTGAGGTGACAAGCTTGAGCCCACCATCGAAACTCCTGTTGAAGGCAAGGATTAGTGGTATAACTGTTTCCAAACTTTGACAGTGTTGAGACCATACACTCTTTAGGTACCACTGTAGTTTCCTCATATGCAGTCTGGCATATGGAATTAGTAGTATGCAAGATGCCATGTAACCCAAGGCCTGCAGAATTTTTCTTGCAGGGAGTTGGGTTTTTGTTGCCATCAATTGAAAGTATTGAATCAGTTGTCCTTGCTTGTCTGGCGTGAGATAAGCCATCTGGGCCATTGTGTTCAAGCTGGCACCCAGGAATATTATCTCTTGTGAGGGCACTAGTTTTGATTTCTTTTCATTTATTGTGCACCCCAGGCAACTTAATAACTTTTGTACAAATGCCAGATGCTTTAGAAGAATGTTCTTGCTCTCTGCTTGAATCAGGCAGTTGTCCAGGTACGGATATATCTGAATTCCTTTCTGTCTGAAAAATGCAATTACTGGTGCCAGCCACTTTGTGAAGACCCTGGGCGCAGTAGATAAGCCAAAGGGCAGTGCACAGAATTGATAGTGCATTGAACCAGCTATGAATCTGAGGTATCTTCTGCAGTTTTGTCAGATAGGGACATGCAGGTATGCCTCCTTGAGGTCCAACGTCACGAGCCAAGCTTTCTTGTCCAGCATGGGAAGAAGCTGCTGTAGTGTCAACATTTTGAATTTCGGAACATCCAGGTAAGTGTTTAGAGAAGAAAGATCCAGAATGGGCCTTCAGGCTTTGTCCTTTCTGGGAACCAGGAAGAGTCTTGAGTAAAATCCTTGTCCTTGCTCCTGTGGTGGTACCTTTTGAATAGCTCTCATTTCCATGAGTGCTGTAATTTATTTTTGAGCCTCTGCTCATTGATTTGGTGGCAGATTTGGCATTCCTTTTAACCTTGGCAGAGTGTGAAAGTGGAAGTTGTAACCTTGCGATACAATGTTGAGAACCTATTTGTCTTTGGTGATCCAATGCCAATTGTGATAGAAAAGTGCCAGTTTTCCTCCCAAGGGGGCTGCCAAGAGAGAGATGTTTGGCAGCTGTAATAGGAAGCCATTGAGGCTGCTTTTTATATGGTTGGGGCCTGTCTTCCCCTTCTTTCTGGCCTGGTGCACCCCATTGTCGAGGCCTGTAAGGACCTTGTGGTTGACCTCTACCTCTTGGACGTCTGTATCTGCCCCTTTGAGGTCTGTCTGTAACTGGAAAGGACCAATTCTTTGTTGGCCAATTTCTGCTAAATCTTGGAGGCTGAACCTGTAAGAAATCCTTCACCGTTTGCATAGATTTTGCCTTATCCTCCATTTACTTTAATATCTCTTCTGCCTTAACTCCAAATAACACATCCTGCTGCAAAGGTGCGTCCAATAATTTTGCTTTAACATGATTTGATAACGTATGTTCTTTTAACCAAGCATGCTTTCTAATGACAGAGCCTGTAACTGCTGCTCTACAGGAGGCCTCTAAAGAATCAAAACCACATTGCAAAGTATGTTTTCCTACTTGTTCAGCTGCATGCAATAAATCCTGCATTTTTTTAAAATTAGGAGGATCTGAATCTGGAAGCATTTTTTGTTTCAACTGAGACATCAAAAATTGCTGATATTTTAGCATGTGAAACTGGCAATTTAAGGCTCTCATTGCTAAAGTTGCAGACGTATATACTTTCTTTCCCCATCTGTCTAATGCTCTGGAATCTCTGTCAGAGGGAACTAGATTTTTTGCTGATGAGGCCTTAATCCCTTTGGGTTCCTGAGAAATAGTTTCAGGGTCAGCAACAGGGCTTTTATACAGAAATTTGTGTGAGTCAGGGACTCTGTAGTATCTGTCAGGTTTAACTGGGGCTGGAGGTAAGGAATCAGGATTTAAGCTGGATTCAGTATACACATCATCCACAATATCTAACACTGGTGGAATAGCAAGGGGTCTGTGTTGAGGTAATAAAAGGAAGTCTCTGAGCCTTTTCTTGGATTCTGAGTAATCCTGGCCTTCCCAATGGAAATGCTCCCTCATGGTATGTAAGGTTTCCCCAAAGGAGTAGTCCTCAGGCAGAGAGGCTGATGGAATTGATTCCTCAGCATCAGAATCCTCATAAGGGGGTAAAGAATATCCTAGTTCCGAGGATGAATCTGAAGAAATAGACACCTGGTCGGATGAGTCATAGGTCTGCATCCTGTCTGGGCCTTTTATCAGGAGGGGGATGGGACCCCCTGATCAGAGTGATTAGGTCTTCGGCCATTTTGAGCATTTGTTTCTTAGGCATAGAGGCCTGTCCTGGAGAATGTTGTATTTGTTTCTTTGTTTTTAAAGGAGGCTTAGACTTATCAGAGGGTTTAATGCTTAACTGAGTAGGTCTGAAAACACCCTCTGAAGCTTCGGGTTGCTCAGCTAGTCCGGATCCCTCTGAAAGGTTAGTTTTGGTAGGCTGAAAAACTTGTGCGTCCGAAGGCCCAGCCATCTCCACGTGGGAGTCTGAGGCGGCCTGTGGTTCTGCAGAAGCGGTCATCAGGGGCTGCAAAGGTGCCTCGCTGAAAACCGGAGAACCGGCGATTGGCCTAGGAGAGGCTTCTTCATCAGTTTTGGGCATTGGCTGCCTGTCCTTGTCTCTGCGCTTTTTATGTATTCCGGTCGTCGGAAGTTCCGGCGGAATGGTGTAATTGAATTTTCTGCTAAAATAATGTCGGGCAAAATCAAACCGACGTTTAATAGTGCGCTTGTTAAACCTAGCACAAAACCGACAACCAGTGATGTCGTGGTCTGGGCCTAGGCATGGGATACAATAGGAATGGAAATCCTTATGAGGTATTTGCTTCCCACAAGAAATACAGTTATTAACTTTTACTGACATCAGTCTGAGGCAAGAAAAAGTTTCCCCAATGGGGTACTTAGCTTTGTAGAAGACTTTGGTTCTGGATCTGGAATGAAAATCTCAGGAGTCGGCCGTCCGGCACTTGCGAACTGCTTTTGCTTCGGGCACCGCACGGCAAGAAAGACTGGAGAAAATGGCGCCGGCTGTATCTTATATACCCCTGTCGCACTGACGTCAGGGAGGAGGCGACAGCAACCGACGCCGGACCAAAACTTTGGAACTCAGGCCGACTGAGGAACCGCCTGACAGCAGGATAACCTAAGTGTAATGACTGCAGCAGTGTAACACGATGAACATCATACAATTTACCCTGTGCCTGGCACCCATGTGCTTATGGGCAGAGGTACCTTACAAATGTCTGGCTGTCAATGTCCTCTCTGGATACAGGACATCATTATTCTTTCAGGAAAACTTAGCTAGGCTTAGAAAGCCATCCCCCCTTCCCCCAAAGTTGTTAGCCTAGTAACAATCTATGAATCTGTGAAACTATGTACCTTACATCAGTGACTGAAACTTAAAATGATTTGGGTACAGTCATTACAGAATTTAATATAGCCAACCTCCTTTTTAAACATTGCACATTAATTGTCAACATATTCCTATACAGAATGATTACACACATTTTAAAGCACTTTTTATTTTAACCAGCAGAAGCAGACTTCATTTATTTTCATAAGGATGGCCATAATTATGTCAGAAACTTTGATGTGTACCCAGGGAAAGTGAAGGAATGTGTTTCACTATTTGGCTGGATGGATATTATTTTATGACCACTTTATATAGTTATTAAAGTGAATCTTTCAGTAATGAAGGGCCGTGCTCAATTGACATGGGTCTTGTAAAAACACTCAGGCTTTCTGACTCACTAAAATACATGAATAAAATGTATGCAGAGGTAAACATTATTTATTCATTGGGGTTACCTCTGTAGTCCTCCTGGCTATAACAGGGCTAGGAGACAACTGATAAGGAAAAAATAAATTCATAATGAGTGCTGCATTTAAATATATTTTAAAATGTATTTAATGATTCTAAATAGAAGATTCAATGGACCCAACTGACTATCAAAGACATATTTTTCCGAAAAATGTAACATAGAAACGTAGCAAAAGTCACTTTTTAACACTGCTACACAATACCAACCATACAAACACTCTAGCTTTCTGCTCTTCTGTTCCCCTTCTCAGCAAATACGTCTTCCAAAAAAAAAAAACCTCTCTCTCTCTCTTTATATATATATATATATATATATATATATATATATATATATATACATACACACACACATATATATATATATATATATATATACACACACACACACACACACACACACACACACACACACACACACACACACACACACACACACACACACACACACGTATATTACTAACAGTATTCTCTGTTCTGTCCCATACATTTTTACAGCCACATCAAAATATACACACTTCCTTTCACTGCACTACTTTGGCTATTATTTTTCTCTAATGCTTACTTTAATCTCATGTCTCATTGAAATTTATACGTAATGGTATGTCTCATGCTGAAATTTATATAATTTATATAATTTATTCCTCTTATATAATTTATTCCTTTTGTCTGTCTACTAGATTACCAGTGAAAATATTTTTGGATTGTTTCTCACTGGATCTCTGCTAATAATAGGCTTTTGGTTCAGTTAGACTATTCTGATTAACAAATGAAAATAAAATTAAACAAACAAATAAATATATTGTAGAAATATAACATGATTACTATATAAATGAAAAATATAATCATCTGAATGGAAAACACAAATACCAAAGATCCTAAATCAGACTGCTAGTCATTGGGAGAGCAAGCCAAAAATGTCAAAAAGAAAAAAAAAAAGCAAACAGAATCTTTTTTACAAGGGATATGATCCCTCCCTCCATACTTATAACCCTCTCCAAGGACATAGTATCAGTACCTCAGTGAAAACGTGCACTCTGCATTAACCGTTTGGTTTAGAAGGGTGACGCATAACTATGACCCTGATGACCCAATTTCAAAATGCACAGGAGCAGCTAAAGGAGGAGAGTTGGACTGAGCGGTCAGTGCTGGTTCATCCACCCCTGTGGGGGTGGAGTGGGGGTAGTAAGCACAACCTGCTGCAATACAAGCATTGACTGGACAGAAAGATGCAGAGCATGACTTGCATGGACCGGGATGTGTACTGGACTCTGCCAAGCCACATTAGGGTTGCCACCTTTTCAAATGCCCAAATTGGGACATTTTTTTGTAGAAATGTGTGATTTTGCAGGACAGACATACACTCGGCCAATGCAAAGGACAGAACTTCACTGTTTTTGCCCAAATAAAAGCTTATTCTTGTAGTGTATGAGTTGCTTATGCTATTTGATATAATATTTAGGTGTTTCAGATACACAATATCTGTTTTATGCAACTATTGAAGAAAACTTAAATATTTTTTGTCTTATAATCTCAGGACATTTACCATTTTTTAGATTTTTTTTGCAGGACAAAACTGCCCAAAGAGGGACAGGTGGTAACCCTAAGTCACATCAGTTCTGTAGTCTTCATGGGGGTCCTCACATCTGTAAGCCTGCAGGTCAGGCACTGGTAGAGCAGTTAGGGCCAAAATAGAACAAAACTCATCCTGGCTCTTTGGATGATGGTCAAGCCCTGACTGGTTCCTGTCCTCCAGTAATGGGGAAACAAATCATTGTGGTTGTAGCTAGGCTGTCAGCAGGTTTAAGGAAGATTCACAAATATGATGAGCACAGAGTGAATCAGATAGAATGGTGTTAATAGGTACAGTGGGAGCAGACTTAGGTTACAAGTGAGAGTTAGACTGCAGTTTCACACTAGTATGGGAGTTACAGGTGAGTGTTAAACTGACTGCAGATTCATACTAGCACTGTATTTACAGGTGAGTGTTAGTCTACAGTTTTACACTGTTAACTTTTTCTGAGTTCGGTTAGAGCAAGAAAAAAGGATCCCCAATGGGATACTTAGCTTTAGAAGACTTCAGGTTTGAAATTCAAAAAACGAAAATTTTAGGAACCGGGCGACCGGCACTTGCAAACTGCTTCTGCTTTGGGCTCACGCGCAGCAAGAAAAACTGTTGTAATGGCGTCGGCTGCATGTTTTATACCCCTGATGACCTGACATCATGGAAAAGGTGGCAGCATCTGATGCAGAAATCCCAAGACTCTGGTATTCGGGCTGACTGAGGGCTAGCTGCAAGCAGATAACCCAAGTATGATGACTGCAACAGTGAAACACGAAGAACATCAGCTCCTCACTGCTTCATACAGCACCCCAGTGAGACTCTTTTATGAGGCACTATACCTGTCTCACACAATACAGACCAAACATATAGACCTTCTTATGCTGAAGCCCTTAAAAGTAACCTGAAAGGCATTTTAAATATAGCTCAATAAACAAGTTCCTTCAGCAACTTCTCATACACTCAACTCAGGCAATACTAACATGAAACATGCATCTAAGACCCACACTGTCTCATCCTCAAAGCCTATAAGGCAAATCACTGCACCATCTGACATTCTAGTCATAGATGACTCCATAGTAAGACACACTGATGCACCACTCAATGGACTGAGCAAAGACACTGTCATGGCCAGCTGTCTGTCAGAAGCCAGGATCCAGCACATCATGCTCAAGTCCTTGTACTGCAAGTACAAATATGACATGGTCATAGTACCTGTGGAATTAAATGACTTGAGGCATACCTCTGTCGGCTATATGAAAACAAACATGATGGAGCTCTCAGAATGTGTGTCAGAGGCAGGTATGAAATTAGAGAACTATGCCATAATAAAAACATATGATTATGGATTTCAAATATTGGCTTAGCTTCTGGTGTCATTAAAAGGGGGTCCAATGTATACCAGTCTGGGATGGGAGACAGTCCTAACTGCTTTGCCAGAGGTGGCCTGCACCTATCTTTGCAAAGATGTTTTATATATATATATATATATATATATATATATATATATATATATATATATATATATATATATATATCATCATCATCATCTTCTTTCAGCTGTTCCCATTAGGGGTTGCCACAGCAGATCACCTGTTTCCATTTCTTCCTGTCCTCTGCATCTTGCTCTGTCACACCAACCACCTGCATGTCCTCTCTCACCACATCCATAAACCTTATCTTAGGCCTTCCTCTTTTCCTGTTACCTGGTAGTTTCATCCCTAGCATCTTTCTCCCAATATACTCAGCATCCCTCCTCAGCACATGTCCAAACCAACGTAATTGTGCCTCTCTGGCTTTGTCTCCAAACCCTCCAACCTGGGCTGACCCCCTAATATACTTATTCCTAATCCTGTCCACCCTCGTCACACCCAGTGCAAATCTTAACATCTTTAATTCTGCCACATCCAGCTCAAACTCCTGCCTTTTTGTCAATGCCACTGTCTCCAACCCATATAACATAGCTGGTCTCACTATCCTCTTGTAGACCTTCCCTTTCACTCTTACAGGTACTCGTCTGTCACAAATCACTCCTGACACTCTTCTCCACCCACTCCATCCTGCCTGTACTCTCTTCTTCACCTTTCTTCCACACTCACCGTTTCTCTGAAC
>NC_056729.1:1599439640-1599519613 GCF_019279795.1 Protopterus annectens
GTAACACAGTTTATATACATAGAAAATGTTTGAAAGTAAAATTAGATAAAGAGGTTTTTAGTAGATGTAAAAACAATATTAATGAAAGTTGCCTAAGCAACTCAAATCCAGTGGATAATTAGATCAAAAGAATAAATAGTAAAACCATACATTTTTTTTAAAATATAAAAGTAACTATTTGTTGTTTTGTAATAAGGTTGAGATAAGTCAGCCCAACTAGTAAATAAGGGCAAACAAGAGCTGAAAAAGTGTTCTCAATATAAGCATCATCTCAGAAATGCCTTGAGTTTAAGAACAGGTGCAATATTGCAATTCTCATTTAAACCCGGGTTATTAAAGGCATCAAGTTTCAACTGCCATTCCAATTCACGGTTTTCAAGAACCAGTGAAGTAGGGCCACCTCTAATGGATACTGGTACATGATCAATGCCCATAAATGTGAAACTGTGCCCTGGGTTACATGTAGCGTGCTTAGCTAATGCGTTTTCAGTTTTACCTTTTTTAATGGCGTAGCAATGTTGGTAAACACGCTCCTTAAATTTTCTGTCGGTTTTTCCGACATAGAACGCAGGGCAACACACACAGAAAGCAATGTACACTATAGACTTTGTTTCACAGTTAATTTTAAATTTGATATCAAATTTTCTATCCCTAATAGAAAAGGTGGAACCAACACGAATTACATTACACCAGTTGCACATTCCACAAGGAAAAGTCCCTTTAAGTCTATTATAGGGATAAGGATGTGAATAAGTATTCCTCTGTAACAGTTCCTTTATGTTCTTTCCCCTTTTATAAACAACATAAGGTCTAGTACCTAATTTCTCTAATAAGAGTGGATTACTTTCAATGAAAAACCAATTTTTCTGTATAATCCTCAAAATCTGGTTAGAATTACTGTTGAAAGTGGTGATAAAACTCAAAGGGGGGATGGTCAAGCCTTGTACAGTAGTTAACTTTAAGTTAATATATATATATATATATATATATATATATATATATATATATATATATATATGGTTTACTATTCTTGCTATCAACAAAGTTGATGCTAACAGAAATGGTGTTATATCAGATTTTACTGATTCCACAGCGGTGACTGTTCAACAGGAAGGTGGTCTTAGACGTAGTAATAGGAACTGCAAAAAGGCTGATGGTCCTGAAGGCCATGTTAGTAATTCTATAAACCTTGGCGATTCCACTTACAATGTTAGTGATAATTCCAGTTTTTTAGGGAAACACAACAACACACACAACAAGGGCAGGAACAGGAACTGGAACAGATAGTTAGTCCTAGTAATAATGACGAAAATATCCAATCACCTAATATTCTTTTTAATAGTAGAGGTGATTTTAAGGTTTATAACTTCACATCATTGTTATTGGAACCTGAACTCATCGAACTGTTGGCACTAGGTAATACATTTGTGCCTTCTAAGAAGTTTGATGTAGCCAAATTGTTGATTGATTTAAAATGCTATGTCAGAAAACTCAATTTAAGGCTGCTTTTCAACAATGAGGTGAATGTTCTGAACAACTCACTAACCCTATCGAGTACCTTTAACCCACCTTTACACCTTGGTTTAAGAATGTTCGAGAACATTTGCGAACTTGATGTTCGTCACTTGGACTTTTTTTGTAGAAGTACAAAAAATACTTCTAACATCACTAAGGTCCAATTTGAAGCTCTTAACAACTTATGTGCTTCCCCTGTGAGAATTATTAAACCGGACAAAGGGGGTGGGTTAGTTATTTTTGAAAATGATCAGTACACTCAAAGAATGTTTGAGTTTCTTGATTCTCAAGCTTATAGACCAGCATCACTGAATGAAATGAACAGTTGCTCAAATAGACTTAGAGGTTACTTTAGGGACATTTACCTTTTGGGAAGAATCGATGTGGACACATACAAATACATAGATATTGTTTCACCAAAAGTACCGGTAATGTTTGGAATACCAAAGGTCCACAAGAATAGTAGTGACACCCCTATGAGAGCATTAATAGATGGAAGATCTTCTATGACCTATCCATGTTCTAAATATGTAGACTTTTTGCTCTCTAAATACATTAAACTGGTACCCAGCATTTGTAAGGACTCTTGGTCTTTTTTGACCAATATTAATAGTATTCCTTTTAACAATCATTACAACTTTCTCACTATTGACGTTGTCGATTTGTACACCTCAATCCCTCACCAAGAAGCGGTTGAGTGGATTTGTTTACTCCTTAATGAACTTAAAGCACCTAAGGTTGAGATCGACAACTTCACTGAACTATTAGATATAGTTCTCACGTCTAACTTTTTCACCTTTGATGGTTCTATCTACTTGCAAACTCAAGGTGTGGCAATGGGCTCACCTTGTGGTGCCAGTGTTGCCAACCTTTTTATGGCACACTGGGAGAAAAACTTCCTTTTCAACAACCCAGATTGGATGAAACACATCCATTATTACACGAGATTTTTGGATGATGTTTTCATCCTCTTCGAAGGTGAGGCCACACTAGCAGAGTCATTAGTGGATTTTTTAAATACAACTACACCTTTCCTCAAGTTTACTTATAATTTTTCTAAGGAAAGCATTGACTATCTTGACGTGAAATTGACTAAAGATTCAACTATTTCTAGTCTTCAATCTTCCATTTTTAGGAAAGCTACTTACTGCAATTCCTTTTTACACTATTCTAGCTCTCACCCTTACAAACAAAAAAGAGCTATTGTTAAAGGTCAACTGGTGAGGGCAGTAAGGATGTGCAGTAAGCTTTCCGATTTCATTTCTGAGTGTAACTTCTTGAAACAACTATTTATTAATAGAGGTTACCCTCAGGTTATGTTTGAGACTCTATTCAGTGAGGTTGAGCTTAAGAGATCTAATGGCTATTTTAAGCCTCTCCTCAACTGTGAGAAGAGAGTAGGAACAACTGTACAGGCCCTTGTCGTTAATGAAGAAGAGATGAGTAATCCAGGTACAACAGTTGAGTTAACTACTGTACAAGGCTTGACCATCCCCCCTTTGAGTTTTATCACCACTTTCAACAGTAATTCTAACCAGATTTTGAGGATTATACAGAAAAATTGGTTTTTCATTGAAAGTAATCCACTCTTATTAGAGAAATTAGGTACTAGACCTTATGTTGTTTATAAAAGGGGAAAGAACATAAAGGAACTGTTACAGAGGAATACTTATTAACATCCTTATCCCTATAATAGACTTAAAGGGACTTTTTCTTGTGGAATGTGCAACTGGTGTAATGTAATTCGTGTTGGTTCCACCTTTTCTATTAGGGATAGAAAATTTGATATCAAATTTAAAATTAACTGTGAAACAAAGTCTATAGTGTACATTGCTTTCTGTGTGTGTTGCCCTCGTTCTATGTCGGAAAAACCGACAGAAAATTTAAGGAGCGTGTTTACCAACATTGCTACGCCATTAAAAAAGGTAAAACTGAAAACGCATTAGCTAAGCACGTTACATGTAACCCAGGGCACAGTTTCACATTTATGGGCATTGATCATGTACCAGTATCCATTAGAGGTGGCCCTACTTCACTGGTTCTTGAAAACCGTGAATTGGAATGGCAGTTGAAACTTGATGCCTTTAATAACCCGGGTTTAAATGAGAATTGCAATATTGCACCTGTTCTTAAACTCAAGGCATTTCTGAGATGATGCTTATATTGAGAACACTTTTTCAGCTCTTGTTTGCCCTTATTTACTAGTTGGGCTGACTTATCTCAACCTTATTACAAAACAACAAATAGTTACTTTTATATTTTTAAAAAAATTTATGGTTTTACTATTTATTCTTTTGATCTAATTATCCACCGGATTTGAGTTGCTTAGGCAACTTTCATTAATATTGTTTTTACATCTACTAAAAACCTCTTTATCTAATTTTACTTTCAAACATTTTCTATGTATATAAACTGTGTTACTGCTAACTGATGAGTTACTTTACTATGTATTTTTGTTTCTTTCACTTGGTATTGCCCTTTTAAGTGTATTGTCTTATTTTATTGAAAGGAAGTGATGTAATGTACCAACTGCTACTTAGGTTCAAAAAGGTTTTGGCCTTTTGTACTTCTCTGATGAAGCTTCTCTCTTTTGGAGTAGCGAAAACGCTTGTTGTCTTTCCACAATAAATTTGCGTTAAGGAATATTACTTTGTGCTTTGGGCTTTGCTTTGACCAGGACCTCTTGTTGTACCAGTCTGCAGGCTATAACACATTTAGCCTATAATTAGATAATAACCAATGGTGAGAATCAAACCTTGTATTGTATGTGTGTGACGTAAAAACCTTAACCATTATGCCAACTCCCCAGTACATTAATCAAGTCAAGAACAACAATAATCAGTATTAATTTGACAAGTCCACTTAAGAACTTTTTTGTATTGTTATTGGGAGGTGGAGGAACCTTGTTTACACAAACACAAAAAACGCTCAATCATATTCAGAGAACATGCCTCTCAACTGTCCAGATTTTTGCAGAAAGTCCATATTTTTGACTCGTATTTTTATTCTGTTTCTCATAAAATTTTGATTTTCTGGCAACTTATTGGCAATTCATTGAGAATTAAGCTCAGAAATTAACGACAGGCATTTGAATTTCAGACTTCATACCCTTCAGAAAAGAAAAAAAAAGGGTGTTGCATTACAATGTGTTCAGTCAAAATGAAAGGCCATAACCAGGGGAGTGCCTCAAAGTTCTGTACTGGGACTAATACTTTTCAGTATTTTTTCTAAAATGCCCAGATCTGAGAGATTTTGGTTTATAAAATGAAGGCAACTGTAAAGTGCCTTTGGAATAGGCTGACAATTCACGTCAAGCAGAGCACCTCGATGACACTGTTCAAAAGGAACTTGGATGAGTGGATTGGGGACTGTGAATTCTTACTGGGGATAGTGCCCACAACCCTTCTGGACATGGGCAGTCATTACTAAATACAATTCTTTTGTCTACAGTATCTATGGTATTACAATGGGATGAAATGGCTAGGCTTGAAATGACCTCTGGGTCTATAACCTAGTAACCTCCTATGATCCTAGGTTGGTGTGCAAATTGATAACTGTGATGACCAAAATACATAGTTATTTATCTAGCATAGATGAATGGGCTTTAGAAGCAGGATCACAATTTAATTATATGAAAAGCAAGGTAAAAGAAGAAATTAAGATCAGGAATACTGTACTGGAAAATTTTGATATTGTGAAATATCTATGCATTACTACTGAAAGGGGTTTGAGTTTCAGGCATCATGTTCAAGAAATCAAAGCCAGAACATTAAGACTGATAGGCCTGGTATTTAATATATATGAAACCAGAAATCCAAAGCTACTGAAAGATGTCTACATTTCCAAGGCGAGAGAGCAAGCAAAGGCAAGAATCAAATATTGTACCCTGTGTTTGTAAGGTAAGCAACTTAACCATTAGGTGAACTCTCAACCATTATGTTAAATTGTTATAGAGATTCTGGGGATTGAACCCATAATCTGACACAAGCAAGGCATGCCCTCTACTACTAAACGGCATCCCCCTCATGTAAATGAATACAACTGGCTGGTGAGAGAACAGATCAACTTATACATCATTAGACAGCAATATGCTTAATCTTCAGTAGTCTGACACTGTCAGATATGGGAAGATTAGAAATTGTGCAAAATCACTTTACTAAAAGATTTACAATTAGACTATGGTCTTACTATACAAGATTAAGATATTTAATTCTTTATAGTATTCTACACAGATCAATTAAAGGTAAACTGGGTTTAGCATTTTTTTTGAGCAGGCATAAACAAACTGCTCCACCCTGGTCAAACCTCCACCCCCACCCCCTCAACTTGCAACCTTAAAACTCCAGGGGAAACTGCTAACATCATTAACAATTTTTTTACCAAAATAATCCAATCACTAGCTAGCCAACACATAGCCCTTGTAAACCCACACCACCAACACCCACATATGACAACACTAAATCCACATATGCTGAGGCCCTTAACTGTAACCTGTCCAAGCAACAAGGACCTCTGAAGCTGAAATGCAAACAACGACCAGTCACAACCAAAGTGTCACATAGCTCACAACACCAGTGTGCCACCCAGCAACAGCCCCTAAAGCAAGACAACGTACCTAACACTTTAGTCATAGGTGACTCTATAGTCCAGCACACTGATGTCCCACTCACCAAGTTGAACAACGAGAAAATTACAGTCAGCTGCCTGTCGGGTGCCAGGATCTGCCACATAACGCATGCACTCAAGTCACTCCACAACAAGTACAAATGTGACTCTGTCATTGTCCATGCTGGAGTGAATGACCTGAGACGTACCTCCCTGGACTACATGAAAAGAGACATGGAAGAGCTCTCGGATCATGTGGCCCAGGCAGGTATGACCCCAGCCCAGAGTAGCATTCTTCAAAGGGGATCCAGTATCTGTCTGCCTGGGACGACATGATCGACAGACCACGATGCTTTGCCAGAGATGGTCTGCACCTGTCGCCCCTGGGATTCAGGTTACTGGCTAAGGCTCTTGCCACCCCTATAGTGCCTTTTTTAGGTAAACTTCAAAGGACAAAACCACCACCGTAACAGGTACAAGCATGCAAAATTTGAAGGTAATGCTACTCAATGCTAGAAGTCTAAACCTCAAAATGCACTCTCTCAAGGCACTCCTAAAAATGGAGAACATCGATATCTGTGCAGTAACTGAGACCTGGTTCAAGGCTCCAGAGAGCACCCCTGCAATACCAGGGTACAACTCTTACCACGCTTTTCGGCCACCAAACTAGGACCAAAACACTAAAGGTGGAGGAGTGTTCATATTCACCAAGGATATTCACACCACCAGGCTAGTTGCCCAACACAATGTGTCTGAAATTCTCCAGGTGCAACTAACATTAGGTAAGACTGCAATCCAAATTGTAGCTTGCTACAGATCCCCCACCATGCCCCAAGATTCTCACTACACCTTTCTAAACATACTGGAAAATATTAAGATAGAACCAAACACCCTAATACTGGGTGATTTTAACTACCCTGCCATTAACTGGGAAAACTACTCGTGTACCAACACCTTTGCCCAACGGTTCTTGGAATTCATAAATTCCAACGCCCTGGATCAACTAATCCATAGTCCCACCAATAGCTCCAATATCCTAGACCTGGTCATTACCAACATGGGAAATCAATGCTCCACACCTATGGTCACCCCCTCGTTAGTCAGGTCTGACCATAAGCTAATCACCCTTAACATCCACATCCCACCCCCATCCCCCAGTAAGGAAACCTCCATAAAAACCTTCTCCAAAGCCAACTTCATGCTACTCAAGTCAGAAGTGACAAACTTCATGATACCCATGCAGATGGGAACTGAAAGTTCGACTGCTGAATCCTACACTAAGGCATTGTACGAGCACATCCACTCATGCATGAATCGTGCCATCCCAAATAGAACCAAGATGCTCTCCTCCAAAAAAAGGAAGCCAATGTGGTGGTCCCCTGCCATAAACAAACTTTACAACAAAAGGAAGAAACTGTTGCAGAAAAGAGGAAAATCCCAGGATGCAAAAAACTCCCTTACCAGCCTCAGTAAGAAACTGAGATCCCTCATAAAATCCTCCAACGCTAGTTACGAAAATAAAATTGCCAGATTCCAAAGACAACCACAAAGCATTCTATAACTATGCCAAGAATCTAAACGGCAATACTCAGATCTGCTCTAGCTAAAACAGAATGGCATTAAATATAATGACCCCAAGGATATTGCCAATATCCTGGCAGATCGATTCAGTGCCAACTTCACGCCCCTCTCACCCCCTAAACGGCCCATTTCAATACCGGAAGATTGCCAAATTCTGGTAATAATGGCCACACAGGTAAAAAACGCACTCTCCAAAGCTAAGAATACAGCATCCATGGGACCAGATGACATCCTGGGCTGTGTACTACATGAACTACAATATGAACTGGCACCTCACCTAAGTGTCATGTTTAATCATAGCCTCACCTCAGGTTTTGTGCCCACTGAGTGGCGCAGAGCTACAGTTATCCCACTCCACAAGGGGGAATCCACCTTGGATCCCGGAGACTACCGTCCCATCAGTCTGACGAGCCATATCTGCAAGGTCATGGAGCGTATTATCATGGAACTTATAAACAAAGACACTGGCAACCTTCAAACACTGGACCCCACCCAGTTTGGGTTCGTGAAGGGCCGATCTTGTCTCCTGAACCTGATTGACTTCTTCGAATCAGTCTCCAGAGCCATGGACAAGGGTAAGGTGGTCCACACAGCCTATCTAGACCTCACCAAGGCCTTTGACACTATCCCCCACTCTGAAATCATAGATAAACTTACTAAGCTGGGCATTAATCCCTACGTCACCCAATGGGTTGCCAAATGGCTTACTGACAGAACCCACACTGTAAAAGTAGCCAACTCCAAATCCAGTTCAAGACAAGTGACGAGTGGAGTACCTCAGGGTTCAGTTCTGGGACCGCTCTTGTTTGGCATCTACTTCTCTGAAGTACAGGTCAACACTAAGGGACTCTGGCTAACAAAGTTCACAGATGACTGCAAACTGGGAGCCATTATTGAATCCCCAAATTACGTGGATACTCTACAAAAGGGCCTTACAAAAACAGATGCTTGGTGCCAGAGCCATGGGCTCAAGCTCAATGCCAAGAAATGTATAGTTATCCCCTTTGGGGAAAAAAATGTACCCATGAATTACCACATAGGTGGCAGTACACTAAACACCGAAATTGTGATAAGAGACTTAGGGACACAGGTGGGCAGTGGTTTCACCTTCGATAACCACATCACCACAACAGTCAGAAAATCCTTCTATGTGGCACACCTCATCACTAAGGGCTTTTCATCCAGAAAAAAGGAGGTCATTGTCACACTGTACTCATCCCTCATTAGACCCATTATAGAATACAACGCCCCATTTGGTATGTACCTCTCAAGACATCTGCAACAACTGGAAATCCCACAGAAATATGTCACTAAAAGAATCACAGGCCTAAAGCAGATGTCCTAAGCTGACTGCCTTAAAAAACTCCAGCTATACTCTGTCGCATATCGTCTACTCAGAGGCGATCTCTGCTTAACATACAAGGCCATGTCAAACTCAGAGCTGTTGGACATGCTACACTTAAAGAAATCCCAATCCCTCAGAGTCACACGCTCCAGGGATCTAAACCTTGTCATCACAATAAACAAAATATCCTGGAGGGATAGGTTCCTGACCCAGAGACTCCCAGACTCTGGAATAGACTGCCCATACATGTCAAGCAGAGTGCCTCTTTGGCCCTCTTCAAAAGGAACCTTGACGATTGGATGGGAGAAAGGAAATTCACCCCGGGGATCAAGTCATTCGCCCTGCTAGACAGGGGTCCAGGGAAGTAAATAGTGTGGGAAGAAATATCCAGGGAATTGTTATGGCTAGGCTTGTACAGGCCCTAGGGCTGATAGCCTAGTACCAACCTATGAACCTATGAACCTATTTAAGGCATTAACTAATAATAACCTGAGAACATAATTAGGATGGACCTTGTGTAAATCTTACGCTGGGATAAGGGATAGGGGCTCTGCCTATTTACTGGACCAAAATAGGACAATAACAAGGGATAGATAAAAGACACAATTAATACCAAGACTCTGTAATAAGTTACCAGTTATGGACAAATAAGCAAGTTCAATAAAATATGTTTAAGACTAGATTATATGAATACGTGGATGACAATTTTATTTATTTATTTATTTTACATTTGTTTACCGGGAAAGTCCGACCGGATATATGTCCATTTTTCAGCAGAGGGCCGGGGAGAAAAGCTCCAGAAAGCAGAGTACAAATACATTAGGAACAATAGAAACATTTAGAGATATGTATAATATGCAGTTTTCAGTAGGGTTACAAACTTAGATAAAACATAGTAGACAACATCAAAATCATGCAGCTTCTGTTTCAGACAATAATACACGCAGTTATGGGCTAAGTCCCACCAAGAATTCATACACTTGTTAGAGTATATGATTGAAATGCTTAGGGAGAGTTTGCAGGAACAGTGAGTGGTGATTAGTCGGGGTTTAAGCAGGGACATTGCCAATGCTGTTGGAAGTGTAGTTTGAGGCTTTTTTTGAACTGGGTTAAGGAGGACTGGTGAGTAAGTTCAGCAGGTAGCATATTCCAAGTTTTGCCTACTGAGTAGGCGAATAGAGAGTCCCCAGCCACACTTATGGTCTTAGTTGTTTGTACCAGCAGTTTGTCAGCAGAGTGTAGTGACCTCAGTTTGCTGTACGGTTTGATGATCTTATTTAATGCTGGTGTTTTTTCGGGTTGATATAGTATTTTGTGGGTTATTACAAGTTGGTTGTATCGGAGAAGACTGGGCCACTCCAGCCATCCTAGCTGAGTTAGGTTGATACAATGGTAGGTCCTAGAGGTAGCACCTGTAGCAAATCTAGCAATATGGTTGTAACAACTAGCAAGTTTGGTAAGGGTGGCTTGGTTCAGGTTAGTGAAGAGGGTGGAGGCACAGAGGAGGGTAGAAAGTAGGTGGGTCCGAGCGATAGTGGTTCTTGCAAAAGGAGTGAAGAAAGGTTTGATCCTGTATAGGGAGCCCGGTTTTTTGTTGACAGATTTGATGGTTTTATTGACATGGATATCATATTTTAGGGTGTTATCGATTGTGACGCCCAGGAGCTTTGTGTGAGTGTCTGGAGATATAGTTGTGCCATTGTTGGAACTTATAATAAAGAATGGTGAGGAGGATTTGCAGGTGGGGGAAAAGATGAGCAGTTTAGTTTTGTTGGGGTTTAATAGAAGCAGACGGTTTGCAAACCATTTTTCTACATCATTGAAAGTATTCTGGGTTAGGGTCATAAGCTCAGTTGAGGAGGAGGAGGCGGTACATATTAAAGTAGAGTCATCCACCTATTGGATGCAGGTGGCCTTGGGAGTGATGGTGGGTAGGTCATTGATCAAGACTGAGAAGAGTAGTGGTCCTAGTATGGAGCCTTGGGGGACTCCTAGAGTAATGGGTAGACATGCGGATAGGGTATTCTGCCATAAAACAGCTTGTTGTCTATCAGACTGGTAAGATTGGAACCATTTAATGGAGTTACTATTCAGTGACAGTTCCTTCATAGTACAGAGAAGCAGTTGGTGACTGACCATATCAAAGGCCTTAGAGAGATGTAGGAAGAGAGCAGAGGTAAGTTTGTTATTGTTTCGGTTGGTGTTGATAGAGCTAGAGAAGGATAGGAGGGCTGATGTGGTGCTGTGGTGTGGCCTAAAACCATGCTGAGAGTTGGCCAGTAGTTTATTTTGGGTGCATTCATTGGTTGTGGTCCCACTTTTCCATAATTTTGGTCAATGGTGATAGTATGGCTATTGGTCGGAAGTTTGACAGGTCTAAAGAATTCCCTCCTTTATGAAGGGGAATGACATGGGAAACCTTCCAGAGAGAGGGGGCAGTGGCTTCAGTCAAGGTGCAGTTTATTATGATCGAGACAGGGTATGCAATGGCATCTGCCCCTTTATGTAAATATTCTCTGGGAGGAGATCAGCTGCCAGGGTAGTGGGCTTTAGTTTGTTAATTAGAGATCGGATAGTGGATGTAGATACAGGTTGGAAGGCAAAAGGGAGTGGGGTAGTGGTTGTGGAAGAGTTTTGAAAAGAGCTCGTGGGGGTAGTTGGCTAGCTAGTGATTGGATGATTTTGGTAAAAAAATTGTTACTGATGTTAGCAGTTTCCTCTGGAGTTTTAAGGTCGCAAGTTGAGGGGGTGGGGGTGGAGGTTTGGCCAGGGTTGAGCAGTTTGTTTATGCCTGCTCAAAATTTTTGAGGTTTGTTCTGGTGTTTTTGCCGAAGGTGTTGATAGAAGTTTTTTGTCTAACAGTGTGGCTTTCTTGGTATCATTCTTAGTTGTAGGGATTTAATATGGTCAAGTTGGTCTTTGGAGGTGCGCCATTTGTCCCATGCTTTTTTTCTTGCTATGATTTTGGTTTTGGTTACTTTAGACAGCCAGGGGTGGTAATAATTTTGACTCTGAGGGTGTGGACTTGAGCGTGGGAATCTAGAATGGAGAGGAATTTAGAATTAAAATCTAGTGGACGTTCTTTAAGTATGGCCCAATTGCATGCTCTGAGTTCATTCTGAAAGTCAGTGGAGTTAAAGTTCTTGTTGTTTCTGATAGATTTATATAGAACTTGGTGGTGGTTATCTACTTTATGCTTAACGATGTAAGTGAGTAGGTGGTCACTTATATCATCTGGGAGGGTACCAGTGTTATATAAGTCTGGGTGATTGCTGATAAGAATCCAGTCCAGGATACTGCCTTTGTAGTTGGATTTATTTATTCTGGTGGGTGAGGACATAAGTTGGGTATAACTGTGAAGGTTTATATGGGTGGTGGGAGATTCAGAGGAACAATTGTTCCAGTCAATATTAACATCTCGTAACAGCATAGTTTCATGGGGGTATGTGTTGGAAAGCCATTGGAGGAAGTCTTCTAGGGTATTTGCATTGTTCCCTGGGGGGATATAAATGCAGGCAAGGAATATAGATTTACTTTTGTTAAGCTGTAGTTTGCTAACTAGGGCTTCTGCATTATGCAACAAGAGTAAAACTGTGGAACAACCTCAGTGTAACAGCAGCATAGCTGACATCTGTGCAGTGCTGCCTGTCCTGTTTCTAAAGGATAGTTTTACTTTTCACTCAAAGTCTCTACAAACAACAAGAGCACCTACTAGCATTAAAGAATAAAAAAGACATACATGTACTTCTTTATTTTCTGATTCCATGTATCTTCACCAGGAATGTAGTATCCACTGATTACTGAGCTTGTTGTCTTGCAGTAGTAGAAGGCCGTCATCATTTTCTAAATATATGTGATAGATCACTTATGGGGACTACTTGTTTACTTTTAATATACAAGGACTAAAATCTTGGTTTGTAAAGAGATGAAAAAGTACAGTTTTGTACCTACCATAAATGTAGATGTCCGAGAGGTATGCATCTGCAGTCCTTACAAATGGGGTTGTCCTGGCCTCAGGCAGCCCTTCGGTCGGCCAGATTCCAAAGTCTGGGTCTGGCCTCGGCTGATGTCGCACTTCACCCGACGTCATAGCTGCAGTTCTGCGGGTATAAAGGCATCAGCCGACGCCATTTTCCTCAGTGTTTCTTGCCCCAGATGCCAGGTGCCCTCTAGGAAGGCTAAATTTGGATAAATGCAAATGTTTCCAAACAATAGAGAGCAAATAGAAATAAACATGTATATACATGTATACAAACAAATACACCATAATAGATTCCCCCAGCTAGCTACAAGATGGGCAAATACCCTAGGAGTACCACAGAGGGGAAGGAGGGTGGGTAATCCTGACTGCAGATGCATACCTCTCGGACATCTACATTTATGGTAGGTACAAAACTGTACTATGTCCTTCAAGGATGCATCTGCAGTCCTTACAAATGGGTAGAATACCATAGCCAAACTGGGGGAGGAGGCACTAAGGAGGCAGTAAGAGTTTATGGTGTAGTTAAGATCCCTTGCAAAACAGTAGTGGCAAAACCTGCTCGGGATCTGGAGTATAAAGGCAGATTATAATGCTTGGCAAATGTATGCACGGAGCTCCAAGTAGCAGCCTCTAAAATGTCCTTGGTAGCCACTCCTCGTAAGAAAGCTGTAGTAGTGGCTGTAGCCCTTGTGGAATGAGGTCTGATGTTTTCTGGAGTTGTCTTTCCATGAAAAGAGTAACAAAATCTAATGCAATTTCCTATCCATTTTGAGATTGTTTGTTTTGAAATTGCTTTTCCTTCCATTTCTGTTGCATATGCTATCAGAAGCTGGTCAGTTTTTCTATTGTTCTTGGTTCTGTCCAGGTAGTAGCGCAATTGTCTGTGTACATCCAAGGTATGCAGCAATCTTTCCCCCCTGTTCTGTGGGTTGGGGAAGAATGTTGGTAGGTGTATTGCTTGGTTTAAAGATACCCTGGAGACCACTTTTGGCATAAAGGTAGGATTAGTTCTCATGGGCACTCTATCCTGATGGAAGATAAGGAAGGGCTGTACTGCCATTAATGCCTGTAATTCAGAAACCCTTCTAGCTGAAGTGATTGCAAGCAGGAATGCAGTCTTCCAAGATAAGTACTGTAATTCTGCTGTTGCTGCTGGTTCAAAAGGGGGGAGTGTTAACTTTTCTAACACAAAGTTCAAGTCCCATGTAGGTAATGGTGGTTTCCTTGGTGGTTTTACATTTTTAATTCCTCTGAGGAACTGTCTGAGTAGAGGTTGTGAAAAGACTGGAGGATCCATGTTGTATTCTGCTGAAATTGTTGATGCATGAATCTTAATGGAGGAGTAAGACAGACCATTGTGGAAAAGCTCTGCTAAATATTCCAGGATGTTAGCTATGTTTGCCAATGATGCATCTAATTCTTTTGTTGCACTCCAAATGAGATATCTTTTCCATTTTGCTGAATAAGTTTTCCTTGTTGAGGGTCTACGAGCCTCCAAGATAATGTCTTTAACCCTTTGAGATAAATCTGGGTTATTTTTCCTTATGCAATGTTCCAAGCAGCTAGCTGCAGTGTTTTCAAGTTTGGATGCAGGATTTTGAAGTTGTTCTGTGTTAGCAGTAGAGGTATTAGGGGTAGAGGCCATGCGTGTTCCCGGGACATACTCCTCAGTAGCGGGTACCAATGTTGTCTCGGCCAATCTGGAGCTATCAAGATGATCCTTGGGTGATCTTCTTTGATCTTCAGTAGCACTTTGTGCATCAAAGGAAGAGGTGGGAATGCATATGCTGTCAGGTTTTCCCAACTGAAGGATAGGGAGTCCACCTTCCAAGCAAGTGGGTGGTATGTCCTTGTGCAGAATTTTTTCAATTGGTGGTTGTGTGGGGATGCGAACAGGTCTATTTCTGGCAGTCCCCATTTCTTTGTGATGGTTTTGAAGATGTCTGGATGCAGCATCCATTCGTGGACTTCCGTGGTGGTTCTGCTTAAGATGTCTGCTAGTATATTTTCTTTTCCTGGCACAAATATGGCTTGGAGCTGAATGTTGAGGCTCAGGGCCACATTCCAGAGGTCCATTGCCATCCGGCATAGAGGATATGAATGTGTGCCTCCCTGTTTGTTGATATACCACATAACTGTGGTGTTGTCCGTCCTTATCAGCAAATGACCCTGTTGAAGAAATGGTCTGAATGTCTGAATTGCCTGTTTTACTGCCAGCATCTCTTTTTGATTTATGTGTAGGTTCATCTGGTCTTGAGTCCATAAGCCTTGTATACACTTGTCCACCATGTGTGCCCCCCATCCGAGGTCTGAGGCGTCCGTGGTGATAGTCTGGTTTGGGTGAGGCCTGTGGAAGGGCAGTCCTTTGTTCAATTGACAGGCCTGGGCCCACCACTGGAATTCTTGCTTCAGGCATGGAATTATTGGAATTTGGGTCTCTAGGCTGTGCTTGTGCTGAGACCATAAATTCCTCAGGTACCATTGTAACTTCCTCATATGTAGTCTGGCATGTGGAATTATTATTATGCAGGATGCCATGTAACCCAGGGCTTGCAGGATTTTCCTTGCTGTAAGCTGGTTCTCGTTGTTAATGCCATGAAATAGAGTGGTAGCTGCTTCTGTTTTTCTGCTGTGAGGAATGCCATCTGGTTTGATGTGTCCAGTTCTGCACCCAGGAAGGTTATCCTTTGGGATGGTATCAGTCTTGACTTTTTTGTGTTGACTGTGTATCCCAGGGCTTGTAGCAGGTGAATAACCCTTTCCACATCTTTTGTTACTTTGTCTTTGCTGTCCGCTTGTAACAGGCAGTCGTCCAGGTATGGATAAATTTGAATTCCCTGAAGCCTGCAATGAGCAATTACTGATGCCAGGCATTTCGTGAATACTCTGGGCACAGTAGATAAGCCAAAAGGCAATGCTGAGAATTGATAATGCTCTGATCCTGCAAGAAATCTGAGGTATCTTCTGCAATTTGGTCGTATGGGGACGTGCAGGTATGCCTCCTTGAGATCCAGAGTCACCAGTCAAGACTCCTTGCCCAGCATGGGAAGAAGTTGCTGTAGGGTCAGCATTTTGAATTTTGGAACAAAGAGATATGTGTTTAAAGCGGACAGGTCGAGGATAGGTCTCCATTGGTTTTCCTTTCTTGGTACTAGGAAAAGCCTTGAATAAAATCCTTGTCCCTGTTCCATAGCCAGTACCTTTTCTATAGCTCTCATCCTTAGTAAGTGGTCTATTTGCTGTAGAGCGTTTGTCCTTTGGTTTGGAGGAAGGTTTGGCATTCCTCTCTTCCTTGGAAGAGTATGGAAGTGAAACCTGTAGCCTTTGTCTATTGTCTGTAAAATCCATTTGTCTCTTGTAATGTAATGCCAATTTACTGAAAATAAGGCTAATTTTCCACCTAAGGGTGCTGCCAGTTGTTCCCTGGTAGGCGGCTTCAGAGCCAAGTCACTGTGATTGTCCTGTAGAAGTGGTAGTGGCTGGATCTGTGGCAGTAGTTCTCTGGCTGTTAGGCTGCCACTGATGTCCCCTGTAGGCACCTCTGGACTGACCTCTGCCTCTAGGGCGTCTATTTCTGCCTCTCTGTGCTCTGGTGGTGTCTGGAAAGGACCAATTCTTGGAAGGCCAGTTCCTACTAAACCTCGGAGGCTGGACATGTAAGAAATCCTTGACTGTCTGGACAGATTTAGCTTTTTCTTCCACCTTCTTCAACACTTGCTGTGCATGGGGAACCAAATAAACTGTGCTTTTCCATGGGTGCATCTAGAAGCTTAGACTTTACATGGTCTGGTAAGGATTGCTCTTTTAACCATGCATGCCTTCTGATCACTGTACCAGTCATAGCTGATCTAAAGGAAGCCTCCAGTGCATCATAGCCGCATTTTAAGGAATGATTACTGACCTGCTGAGTGTTATGCACCAAATCCTGAAGGGACTTACAGTCTAACGGTTCAGGCGAGGACAGTTTTTTAGTGAGCTGATCTAACAGGAATTCCTGATACTGAATCATGTGGAATTGACAGTTTAAGGCCCTAGCCGAAAGAGTAGCAGAAGTATAAACTTTTTTACCCCATCTCTCCAATGCCCTAGATTCCCTTTCAGAGGGGAGGGGGTTTTTGGCAGAGGCAGCTGTTACAGCTTTTGGGCCCTGTGAAATAGTTTCTGGATCTGCAATAGGAGCCTTATACAAATGATAATGTGTGTCCGGAACCCTGTAGTATCTGTCGGGCTTAGCAGGGCGGAGGCAGTGAGTCAGGGGCAGTACAAGCATCAGTAAATGCATCATCCACAACTGTAAGTACTGGAGGAATAGCTAAAGGCCTATGCTGTGGTAAATGTAAAAAGGTCCTAAGCCTTTTCCTGGAGTCTGAAAAATCCTGGCCCTGCCATTGAAATTGTTCCCTCATAGCATGCAAGGTTTCCCCAAAAGAAAATTCCTCAGGAGGAGAGGCAGAAGGTATGGAATCCTCTGCATCAGAGTCCTCATATGGAGAATAAGGGCCCTCTGGAGGATTTGTATGTTCTGAATCATCAGAGGAATAATCTGAAGAAACTGGTTCAGGGGACTCTGCTCTAAGCCTCTTCTCTGGAGGTGGGTGAGAGGCCCTGTCAGGGTGAGACTGGGTTCCCCTGATCAAAGAAATGAGATCCTCTGCTAGACTAAGCATTTGAGTACTAGAGCTAGGCCTGTGAGAGGGGGCTTTAGCAGGCACGGCCTTTGAAGATTTAGCTGCTTTAGCCCTGGCAAAAGCCTTAATTGACATGGATGCAGGGGGCCTAGCAGCTCCACGTGCAGGAGTAGATACATCTAAGGGGATAGTATCTGATAAATCCTGAGAAACTGTAAGAGCAGGTGGAATTTCAGTAGCAGATTCAGCCATGCTGGAAGAGGCCTCGGTGGAAGGAGGCATGCTTTTGGCCGAAGGAAGAACCGCGGACTCGGCTTCAGCCGAAACCGAGACGTTCGCGGTTGGCTTAGCCGCGGTTTCAGCCGAAACCGCGGATCGCGAGTGTCGGTCCTTTTCCTTACGCTTTTTAGCTAAATGTGAAGTCGGAGTTTCCGACTGCATGATATAAGCAAAAGCGGAGCCGAAAAACTCCTCTGCAAAATCCGACCGACGTCTAAGTGTTCGTCGGTTGAAGGAAGCACAGGCTAGACAAGCTGCTACGTCGTGGTCTGGGCCTAAACAAGGTAGGCAGTAAGAGTGGAAATCTTTATGAGGTATTTGTTTCCCACAAGTTAAACAGTTATTCACTTTTTCTGACATCGGCTGAGGCAAGAAAGAGTCCCCAACGGGGTACTTAGCTTTTTAGAAGTCTTCGGTAGTAGCAATCTCTGGTTCTGACCGACCGGCACTTGCGAACAGCTTCTGCTTCGGGCGCCACGTGGCACGAAAGACTGAGGAAAATGGCTTCGGCTGATGCCTTTATACCCGCAGAACTGCAGCTATGACGTCGGGTGAAGTGCGACATCAGCCGAGGCCAGACCCAGACTTTGGAATCCGGCCGACCGAAGGGCTGCCTGAGGCCAGGACAACCCCATTTGTAAGGACTGCAGATGCATCCTTGAAGGACATCATCTGCTCTTGTGTTTAAAGACAAAGCACTTTCTAATTGTTATACTGTCCCATGTTTCTTGCAACATATTTCACTGAAGGATCAATATACCAGAGGTGTTGCTTTTCACACCATTGCAGTTCTAAAATTAGCTAGCTGACTAGAACTCTTAACAGTGTCAGGCCTCCTGTAAGACATCTTTAGACAGGAATATGCTGTAAGGAGAGTTCATTTTTTTTTTATTCTGATTTATCTGTTGTATTAGAACCAGGACAGAACTTTTTAATAGGCAGGGTACTGCACAGTCTCCATGTGGAATGCTTAGGAGGTCATTAAACATAATCAGCTGCATCTGAAGCTATAATTAGCCTAACATTTTTATGTATTTTCTTTTGGTAAACAAGTCATTGCAGTACATATTAATTTTATTTTCACCCGGGAGTCTTGTCAATGTACAGGGAAATCACAGAAAAGTAGACTCAAAAAAAAAAAAAAAAAACAGATGGGCAATATTAAGTCAATTAGAGCTGTGGCACATTTGATGACTAAGGCAAGAAATATTGTGCAAAAAAACTGCAACCTACTTTTAACCATTAAACCATGGGACACAATAAATGTAACAGCTGAAAAATGATAATTTACCAGAAGAGATTCATTTACAAGAACATGCAAAGTCATGCAGAAAACAGCCAAACTTCCAACGAAATCCAATTAGCACAAACATGACAATCATAAATATTAAAATGTCTGCTACAATGCATTTTAATGTAGAACAGTATTTTTAGGCAGAAAGGAACTGGCAGGCTTATCAGTCCTATAGCTTAAACGTAATGATAGAGAGGAATTGTTATGTACAACAGCTGCCATGGCAGCGCCAGTGGATTTGCCTGGTTCACAGTTACCCAGCAGGTCAAACCAGCCCCTGAATCTCTCCAGGAAACATCAAGGGCTGCATCAGGGACATTAAAGTGACTACCTCTCTAGCTGGAAGCACCATCGCTTCCATGGATGCTTCTGCCAATGGTTGTAACCATGTGACCTGCAGAGAACTGGCAGAATTGGTGGAGGAGCTGGTAGGCCAATGGCTGGATGTCTGCAGTGGCTATCTGGAAAGGCTCCTCTTGTGACTTCAAGAGTCGCATTTCAGCCTAACCCTGCCATAAACATCTCAAGCAGGACCCAGTGGGGAGGGTGGACAGGGTGCTTTCTGAACTCCCTATGAAGAAATACTCTGTATAGGAGACTATACCTACCCTATTCCCTTCCCGATGAAGCCCTCCCTTTTACTGTGAATGCCCTCCCCTTTTTATGTCAAATGCTCCCAATCACCAATGTCCTCATCTTTTTTGTATGATGTTTCAGACGCCATCATTCTCCCCTTCCTTCAGTGTATCAACATTTTCCCAGTCTTTATGTATTTGTGTGTTTTCAGCTGATATCGACTTCTCGACCTCATACCATACCTTCACGTTCTCTTACATCTTTCCCCAGCTTTACTTTTTGAAAAAAGAAAGAAGAGTACCCATTTCACAAAAAAAAAAAGTTACCCTCATTTTTCCTCCTCTTCTTATGTTACTTGTTTCCATTGTGTGATATCCTTTGCTCGTAGTGCCCTTTTCCAATTGCCCTGTGATCCTATTTCCATACCTTAAAATGCTCATAAAACAGATTTCAGCAGTGTAGTGATTGTTTTAAAGTGGCAGGCTGCTTTTCTTACATTTTTTGCTCCTTAGCACATGTGTACGAATACAGGAGCACACACAACCTAAATTCAACACTTTTTTCATCTGCTTCACAGCCAAAACTGCAGCTTTTTCTGCAGGTCTTACTCTAGGCATAAGAGAGATTAGTAATTACCTGCAGGTAGAGCACTGAGTTTTTATGCTGTTAATTGATAATGAGCTCTGAAATGCATTGTCCCCAGATCATCACACCAATACCATTGGGAGACTAACCATCATCACGAGAAGCATGGTTGTGGATCCCAGGGCCAGTGGATAAAAATAATGCACAACCCAATCTGCAGCCCACCTATATTCATGCCCATTTATATATATATATATATATATATATATATATATATATATATATATATATATATATATATATGACACCACATGGTCGACAATCAAAAAGCAGGCAATGAGGAAACGGTATGTCTCCGTAGTGTGGAATGGAAAGATTTTCATTCCTGAACTGTAGTGTGATCTCGGAGTTGGTATATTAAAGTTACGGGGGGGGGGTGGAGCCCCCCACAGGGGGTGCAGGGAGGCATAGCCCCCCCCCTGCTAGCACAAAAAAGGACATTTTATTTTCCTTTTTTTGTGCAGTAATTACGTTGTTGGTGTTTTGACTGTCAACCATGTGGTGTCGGCTATGTGGGTGTCGGTGTTTTGCGCTGTCATTCTTGTGTAGGTGATCTATATATATATATATATTTATATATATATATATATATATATATATATATATATATATATATAGTACAGTTGTGTACACTTACCATAAATGTAGATGTTCGAGTGTATTCACTGTTGCAGTCATCACATTTGGGTTATCTGCTTGCAGTAGCCCTCAGTCGGCCTGATTAACAAAGTCTTGGGTCCTGCATCAGTTGCTGTCCCTTCTTCCATTACGTCAGGTTGTCAGGGGTATAAAACATGCAGCCGACACCATTACATCAGTTTTTCTTGCCCCAGATGTCAGGTGCCCCCTTAATGGGAAGCAATTAACTCTATAAATATACAAGGTTATACCTCCAACAAAAAAGTTTTTGAGCATAGTAAAGGAGAGTGGAGGTATAGCCAAAAGATGAAGGGGGCTGGAGGGAGGGTAACCAGGACTGCAACAGTGAATACACTCGAACATCTACATTTATGGTAAGTGTACACAGCTGTACTATGTTCTTCATGTTTCACTGTTGCAGTCATCACATTTGGGTAGATTCCCAAAGCTAAGGATGGGAGGAGGAATTTAGATACCATTAGCACCAGCTATAAGGCCCTGTAAGACTGCAGTGGCAAAGCCAGCTCTGGATTTAGAGAAAATTGGCAGATGGTAATGCTTGGTGATAGTATGTACAGAACTCCAGGTAGCAGTCCCTGGTAGGGACGCCTCTGAGAAAGGCTGTACAGGTAGATGCAGCCCTGGTTGAGTGGGTCTGATCCCCTGTGGGATAGATTTTCCATGGTGCTTGTAGCAGAAATGAATGCAATGGCCTATCCATTTGGAAATGGTTTGCTTTGAAATAGCCTTCCCCTCTGCCCCTGCAGCAAATGCCACCAGCAGTTGGTCAGATTTCCTTTGAGGTTTATTTTTTTTTATTTATTTTACATTTGTTGACCGGGCTGGTCCAACTGGATACATGTCCATTTTCAGTAGAGGCCCGGGGAGAAAAGCTCCATATTTACAATATTATTTACAGTAAGAGAGAATTTACAAAAAAATTGAGGAACATTAAAGTTTTTTACTTTACTTTGGAATTTTACTCACATATTTAGTACATATATGGTATAGTTAGTCACAGTAAGGAAATCACAAGTAAACATTTTTCAACTGTACAGATGCATACTCTTTTCAGGTAACAGAAAAGTATCTAGCACATGCAGATAAGATGAGTAACACCCATTAGTAGATGAGGTAGTTAGTCAGGGTTAGCACCGGGGCATAACCATTTTGTTTTAAGGTACGGTTTCAATTTGCTTTTAAATAGGGTGCTTGAGGTCAGGGAGGTTAGATCACTGGAAGAGAGTTCCAGGTTTTGCCAGTAGTGTTGGAGAACAGAGAGTCACCAGCTAAATTGTTAGTTTTACATATTTGCACAAGTTGTTTATTAGATGAGCATAAGGCTTTTAGGTTGCTATAGGGGGTAATAAGATTTGTCAGTATTGGTGTGTTAGTAGGTTGATACAGGATCTTGTTGGCAACTGTTAGTTGGTTAAATGTTAAAAGATTTGGCAGTTCTAACCAACCTAGCTGTTTAAGATTGTGACAATGATGGGTTCTGTAGGAAGACCCAGTTGCAAATTTGGCAATGTTATTGTAGGAGATGGCCAGCTTGCTCAAGTTGCTTTTACATAGTTTAGTATATATATGGGAGGCATATAGTAGGGTAGAGATTAAGTGGGTATGGGCAATAGTGGACCTGGCTAGTGGGGTTAGAAAGGGTTTGATCCTATATAGGGAGCCTAGTTTCTTGTTGACTGTTTTTATAGTACTGTTTATAGGGGAATCAAAGGTAAGGTTGTTATCTATTAGTACCCCAAGTAGTTTTGTAGTGGGATCCGAAGAGATAATAGTACAATTACTTGATGTAACAGTAAAATTAAGTGTGGACGATCTACGGGTGGGAGTAAATAGTAGAAGCTTTGTCTTTTTGGGGTTCAAGATAAGACATCGGTGTAGAAGCCATGTTTCAACTGAATTAAACATATTTTGGGATAGTGACTGAAGATCTGATGGAGAAGTGGCTGAGCATATTAACGTTGAATCATCTGCATACTGGATACAGGTAGCTTAAGGTATTCTAGCATGTAGGTCATTTATAAATATAGAAAATAAGAGTGGTCCTAGTATGGAGCCTTGAGGGACACCGAGGGTAATTGGGAGATTAGAAGATAAGCTATTCTCCCATAATACAGCCTGTTGCCTGCTGTTTAAGTAGGATTGGACCATTGTATAGCCACTGTATCTAGTGACAGGTTTTTGAGTATGTTAATGAGTAGTTGGTGGTTTACCATGTCAAATGCTTTTGACAAATCAAAAAAGAGGGCGGAGGATAGAAGCTCATTATTCCGATGTTTATTAATGTGATCAGAGAAGGATAAAAGAGCAAAGGTGGTGCTATGAAATGGTCTAAAACCATGTTGGTTGTTAGCTAATAAGTTGTTTTGTAATAGGAAGCTTAACAGCTGTTTGGGAATGCATTTCTCCATGATTTTTGCCAGTAGAGATAATATGGCTATAGGTCTATAGTTTGATAATTCGTTGGAGTTACCTCCTTTACGCAGGGGGATGATATATTTAATTTTCCAGATTGATGGAACATTACCTTCAGTAATGGTTCTATTAATCAGGATGGATATGGGTTAGGCTATGGCTTTTGCAGCTTTTTCTAGGTATTCTGCAGGTAGTATATCTGCTGAGAGGGTGGTAGGTTTAAGTTTTTGAATTAGGGTACAGATAAGGGATGTGGGAACAGGTTGAAAGTGAAATGATTGAGGTGTGTTAGAGTTTTAGGTGGTCGAAGATGAGGTGTCAGGGGATAGCTGATTAGCAAGTGATTGAATGGTCTCTGTGAAAAAAGTATTGAAGGAGTTGGCTATTTGCTTGTGACTACTGTGATCAGAACCTGAGGGGGTGGGGTGTGAGTGATCGACCTGGGTGTAGAAGTTTATTAATGCCTGACCAGAATTTCTGAGGTTTGTTTTGGTGGGTTTGTTGGAGCTGAAAGTAAAAATTACTTTTGTCCAACTGTATGACTTTTTTTGTTTCATTTCTTAGCTGTCTAAACTTTAATTGATCTGCAGGGTTTTTAGTAGTGCGCCAGTTTGCCCAGACTTTGTTTCTAAGGAGGATTTTTTGTTTAGTTGCTTTAGAAAGCCATGAGGCTGGTTTAACTCTAGTTCTAATTGTACGAGTTAGTGTATGGTGGTCGAGAATAGTTAAGAATTTAGAATTGAAATATATAACTGATTCTTCTAATGGTAGTTGTTTTAGGGGAGACCAATCACATGCTTTAAGTTCTTTTTGAAAGGTATCAGGGTTGAAATATTTGTTGGATCTTACTGTCCTGTATGTGGTTGGGTTTGGAATGTCACTCTTATTTCTAATTAAGAAGGTAAGAGAATGGTCACTTATGTCTTCGGGGAGGGTTCCTACTATGTAATTTCGGTGGTGACTATTTATGAGGATCCAATCAAGGGTGCTTTCCTTGTTGTTAACTTTATTAGTCCTTGTGGGGGATGTAATGGTTTGAGTAAAACCGTAAAGGTTTATATGGGTAAAAGGCTGTTCTGTGGTACAACTCTTCCAACTGATATTAAAGTCACCAAGTACTATGGTTTCCTGTGGGTAGTTTATGGAGAGCCAACTAAGGATATTCTCTAGGGTGTTAGTGTTTTTACCTGGGGGAAGATAAATACAGATGATATAGATCGATTTATGTTTATTAAGCTGAATTTTGGAAAAAAGGATTTCTGTATTACTGGCTAGGGGTGGATTAGATTCTATGGAGATTACTTGTAAACTATATTTGTATAGTATAGCTACTCCACCACCCTTTTTATCTTTACGGTCTAGTCTCAAGATATTATATCCGGGTGGTATTACCTCATTGTCTGGTGTTGTTGCCTTGAGCCATGTTTCAGTGAGACATAGGATGTCAAATGAATGGACATCCATGAGAGCATGCAGGTGGGCAACCTTATTGTTAATGCTCCGAATATTAAGATGGGCTATTAGTAGTGAATTAGAGGGTCTAGTAAGCAAATGTGAGTTAGCAGGGGTTGTAATGTGAGGCTCTATAGTTCTAGTAGAATTTGGACCTGTATTTGGGTGGATATCACCATCTATTAAAGAGTGAACTTGTAGTCTCAGTATAGATTTTAGAAGTTTAAATATTAGGTTCTGAAGTTTCCTATCCCTTGAGTTATGACATCTAATGTGTGTCAGTCTATGATATTTAGCTGGTAGGTAGTTTGAAGAGCTGGGTATGTTATTCTGGCTATGAGAGACTACAAGTGTGGGTGTGGAGGTTTGTCTTATGGGGTACTGGAACCCAAGGCAGTTCAGGTGTTCATAGACTGTAAAAAGATAAGGTATGGATAGAATAGTTAGAAGTGAGAATAATAGTAGGAACATACGCAATGGTGAGGTGGATGCCATAATGGAGTGTTATAAACAGGTTATTGTGGAGGAAGAGTGCTGATTAAGTACTTTGCTAAGGTGTCTGGTTGTATATCTTTAAGAGGTCTATCATGTGGTTGGTTGTATGGATGTGGGAGTGGTCAGGGTGTATAAATGTAGGAGTAGTGGGGCGGATGGAAATTGGGGGCAGGGTAGGGGAGCGGAGTGAGCCCGCAGGGCGAACGCAGTGGGTAGAGCCAGTGAAGAACTGACTCTGTGAAAAACAATCAGTGGAGTTCTGCCTGCCAAGGTAAGTGTATGGGAGATACTATGCTGGGCAGTTGAGTGATATACAGTAGAAAGTAGAAAGATAGTTAGGGACTACAAGAGAGGTAAGTTTAGGAGAAATCAGTGTGCCTGAGAGTTAAATGTTAAGATAATTGGGTGGATGATAAAGGAGATGGGCCTAGGAAGGGGATGCCACCTAGTGGTCAAAGGATGTATTGCAACTGTGGCTACTTGTAGGGCTAGATGGTATAAAGGTAAAAAAGGAGGGAAAAACAGGAGCAAAAATGAGAGGCTGTGAGAGGGGAAGGTATGGAAATTGGGAGAAGGGAATACTTTGGCTGCTGGCTGGCCTGACTAGGGAGTATAATTTAAAACCAATAGATGTTAAATATATAAAGTCTTTACACACTATAGCTGTAGTAAACATACTTTCTTGTTTCCTTAAGTGATTGATGCTCAGGGAGAGGTTTGGTTCTATTCCTTGGCTTGGGGTAGAGACAGCAATGTTGGACAGGGCAATTTTCCAAACCCTAGCACAGGATTGGCAGGTTGGAGAGCTAGATGCAATAAAGGGAGAAAGAAGACAGGGTGGTGAAATAAGCTATAGGTTAGACACACTTCCTTAAAAAACAACAGTTCCAGACAAATTACTTATAATTTCATTGGCCAGGTAAAAACTAGTTACTTTTCTGCAGATTCTGAACAGGTAATTATATATATAAAAAAAAAAAAAAAAACAAGGTATGTTAGTCCTGTCCAAGTAGAATCTATGTTGTCTGTGCACATCTAAGGAGTGCAATATCCATTCCCCTTTGTTCTGTGGATTAGGAAAGAAGGTTGGCAAATGAATGGACTGATTAAGGGCCACACTGGATACCACCTTGGGCATGCAGGAGGGATTGGTCCTGAGGGACACCCTGTCCGTATGAAAGATGATGAAAGGCTCCACTGCCATGAGGGCCTGTAATTCATATACCCTTCTTGCTGAAGTGATTGCTAAAAGGAAAGCTGTTTTCCAAGAGAGGAATTTTAAATTTGCAGTGGCAGCTGGCTCGAAAGGAGGAAGGGTGAGCTTTTCCAATACAAAGTTAAGGTCCTAGGCTGAAGTTGGGGCTCTCCTGGATGGTCGTAGATATTTGGCCCCTCTGAGGAACTGGTTAAGCAGTGGATGAGAGAAGAGGGGAGGTTCTGTGTTATAATGAGCTGAAATAGCTGAGGCGTGAATTTTAATGGAGGAGAAAGACAGGCCCTTGTGAAGCATCTCAGTTAAGTATTGTAAAATCTGAGGTAAATTGGGCATTGCTGTGCTCATCCCTTGAGATTGGTTCCAGGCACAGAATATTTTCCATTTTTCAGCATAAGATTTTCCAGTACTAGGCCTCCTTGCCTCTAAAATGATATCCATCACTGGTTTACTGAGGGATGGTAAAGGAGAGATTAGGTAATTAGCCAGGCTGCTAGGTTCAGTGTATGAAGCTGAGGGTGCACAATCTGGTTCTCCTGCTGAGACAATAGGGTAGGAGTCTGAGGCAGGTGCCATGGGTCCAACAGTGGCACACTGCACAAGAGGGCGTACCAGTGTTGGCATGGCCAGTCTGGTGCAATCAAAATCATCCTTGGTTTGTCTTGTTTGATCTTTAGTAGTACTTTGGAGAGCAGAGGCAGAGGAGGAAAAGCTGAAGTACAGAGCATCCACTTTCCAAGCTTGTTTGTGGGAAGTCCTTGTGCAAAATTTGTCCAATTGATAGTTCTAGGGGGAGGCAAAGAGGTCTACATCTGGGCTCCCCCATTTGCTTGTCAACATGTTGAAAATCCTTGGTTCCAGTTTCCACTCGTGTGGGTCCATGAGGTTTCTGCTTAGTTTGTCTGCCAATGTATTTAGTTTTCCTGGCAGGAACTGAGCTTGTAGATGCACTTGGTAGCTCAGGGTGTGTTCCACAATGCCATGGCTAGTCTGCAGAGGGGGTAAGAATGGGTACCCCCCTGCCTGTTTATGTACCACATAACAGTGGTGTTGTCCATCTTTACCATTAATTGTCCTGGAAGAATGTGGTCCTTGAAGGCTGTCAGAGCATTCTGTACAGCTAACATTTCTTTTTGATTGATATGCAAGTGCATTTGACTTGGGTTCCATTTGCCCTGAATGCACTTCCCTGCCAGGTGAGCCCCCCCATGCATAATCTGATGCATCTGTTGTTAGGGTTTGGGTGGCAGTGGATAGTGTGAATGGTAGTCCCTTGGTTTGGTGGCAGGCCTCTGCCCACCAAAGAAACTCTAGGCATAGGCAAGTTATGATAGGAATCATTGCTTCTAGATCCTGAGAATGTTGACACCATAGGCTTTTTAGATACCATTGTAGTTTCCTCATATGCAGTCTTGCATATGGAATTAGAAGAATGCAGGAGGCCATGAACCCCAAGGCTTGTAGTATTTGCCTTGCAGATAGTAGGGTTTTTGTGGCCACTTGTTTGAAGTAGGCTGTCAAATAAATTTGTTTCTCTGGCGTGAGGAAAACCATCTGAGAAGCTATATTCAAGCTTGCTCCCAGAAATATGATTTGTTGACAACGTACCAGGTGTGATTTCTTTTTGTTTATGGTGTATCCCAGACAAGTTAGCACCCTTTGTATAAAGGCCAGATGATTCAAAAGTATGTCCTGGCTTTCTGCCTGAATTAAACAATCGGCCAGGTATGGGTATATTTGAATATTTCTTTGCCTGCAAAATGCAATAACTGGGGCTAGGCACTTTGTGAATACCCTGGGCATAGTAGATAAGCCAAAGGGCAGTGCAGAGAACTAGTATTGATTGTAGCCTGCTTTAAAGCATAGGTATCTTCTGCAAGATTCCCTGATTGGGATGTGCAGGTATGCTTCCTTTAAATCAAGTGTTACCATCCAGGCATCCATTCCTAACATAGGAAACAACTGGTGAAGAGTCAGCATCTTGAATTTTGGAATCACCAAAAACATGTTAGAGTAGACAGGTCCAGAATAGAACACCATGAATTGTCTTTTCTGGGTACCAGGAAAAGTCTTGAGTAGAAACCTTGTCCTTTTTCCTCTTCTGGTACAGTTTGTATAGCCTTTATGTTTAAAAGAGAGAGTATTTGCTTTTGAGCCTCTGCCCACTGATTTGGGGGTAGATCTGGCCTACCTTTTGGTGTTGGTAATGTGTGGAAGTGAAATTGGTATCCTTGGGACACTATATTTGAAACCCATTTGTCCTGAGGTAATGAGTTCCCAGTTTTTGGCCTGCAGACCAATCTTTCCCCCCTAAAGGAGCATTCAGTTGAGAAGTGCTTGGAAGTTTAAAAATCAAGTCATTTAGATAGTTTTCCATAGGAGGGAGTCGTACTACTCCCAGATTTGGAAGCGGAAGCCCCCCACTGCTTAGTCTTGTACGTACACTGGGACTGAAACCTGGGGTTTCTGCTGTGTCTGGGTTTGGATTGAGAAGGCCTGGAAGGAGCTGGAAAGGACCAATTCTTGGAGGGCCAGTACCTACTAAATCTTGGAGGTTGAACTTGTAAGAAATCTTTAACAGTTTGCATAGATTTAGCTTTATCTTCCATCTTTTTAAGAACTTCCTCAACTTTGTTGTCAAATAGGCGGTCCTGATTTAAGGGAGCATCCAACAGTTTAGCTTTAACATGATCAGGCAAAGATTGCTCCTTAAGCCAAGCATGCCTTCTGAGTACAGACCCAGTGACAGCAGCCCTGCAAGAGGCCTCTAAATGATCAAACCCACATTGCAAAGTATGTTTTCCAACCTGTTCAGCAGAATGCATTAAATCCTGTGATTCCTTATTTTCAGCACAGTCAGGAATCAACATCATTTTCTGTTTAAGCAATCCAATAATATGTTGTTGATACTTTAACATATGAAACTGACAGTTCAAAGCCATAATGGCCAAGGTTGCAGAAGTGTAATCCTTCTTACCCCATCTATCCAGCACCCTGGAGTCTCTATCAGAAGGGGTAGGGTTTTTGGTAGTAGAAGCCTTAATGCCCTTGGGTCCCTGTGAAATAGTCTCTGGATCTGCAATAGGATTTTTAAAAAGGAACTTGTGAGAATCAGGGACCCTGTAATATCTGGGCAAAGAATCAGGGGCCAAACTAGATTCCAAAAAGGCATCATCAACAATGTCTAGTACAGGAGGAATAGCTAAAGACCTATGCTGAGGCAAGAGTAAGAAATCCCTAAGCCTCTTTTTCGAATCAGAAAAAGCCTGGCTTTCCCAGTGGAAATGCTCCCTTAGAGTGTGCAAGGTTTCACCAAAAGAAAAATCCTCTGGAGGGGAAGCAGAGGGAATAGAGTCCGCTGCATCAGAATCCTCATAAGTAGATAAGGGTAAATCCAGATCATCAGAAGAATCAGAAAAATCAGAATCTTGGTCAGAAGATTCATAAACAATTTCAGTCCTAGGTCTCTTAGAAGAGGGTGGTTGGTTTCCCCTGATTAAAGTTATAAGATCTTCAGCCATTCTTATCATTTGTTTTTTAGGCATAGAGGCCTGAGCATGTGGCTTGGGTGTCAGTTTTCTAGGCATGGTTCGAGGTTTAGGCCTTAAAGAAGAAGGAGGCGTCGGTTTAATATGCAAGTCCATAGGCCTGAATACACCCTCAGAAGCCGGTGCCTGCACAGCGGCTCCGGACCCATCCAAGGTAGAGACATCCACAGGTTCCACAGTTGAAGCATCTCCCGGCATACCGGACTCCGAATGGGTCTCAGTAGAGGCCTGTGAATCAGAAGTAGTGGGTATCAGGGGCTGTGAAAGCGCCTCACTGAGTACCAGCAAACTGGTGACTGGCTTAGGAGAAGCATCGTTGGCAGATTTGGACCTAGGTGGCCTGTCTCTGTCTTTATCTTTGCATTTTTTCAGAATTCCGGTAGTCAGATGGCTTACGGACTACATTTCTGGATAATTGAACTGAGAACCGAAATACTTAGAGGTGAAAATATACCGACGACAGTGCATTGATTAAATAAGGCAATAAACTGACAGCAAGGTACGTCGAGATCAGGGCCTAGGCAAGGAATGCAGTACGAATGAAAATATTTGTGAGGTATTTGCTTTCCACAAGAAATGCAATTATTAACTTTTACTGACATCGGTAAGGAGCCAGAAAAAGTTTCCCCAACGGGGTACTTAGCTTTAGTTGAAGACTTCAGTTCTGAAACTCGAAAACTATAATTTCAGGAGTCGGCCGACTGGCACTTGCGAACTGCTTCTGCTTCGGGCACCACACGGCAACAAAGACTGATGTAATGGTGTTGGCTGCATGTTTTCTACCCTTGTCGACCTGACGTCATGGAAGAAGGGACAGCAACCAATGCAGGACCCAAGACTTTGTTAATCAGGCCGACTGAGGGCTACTGCAAGCAGATAACCCAAATGTGACGACGGCAACAGTGAAACATGAAGAACATATATAGTTATGGAGGAAGACAATTAAATGATGACTTATTCCTTTGGGCTGCTTATTTTTACGTTTTAAATGCTGCTGAAACAATGGTTTGCTATTCTTACAACACTTTTAGAAACTGAAATTTTATATTACATTTAAAATAATTGTTCTGTGACTCACTTTAAAAGTGAATTTCTTACTAGGATAATTCCAGGGATAATGAAACATAACCATATAATTTATATCAATTTCAGGCAGATTCTTCTGAATTTCAAAAGCATAGGTACTGAAATATGAAATATGAAAGACAGTCAAGAGGAGAAGGTTAACACTTGCACCACACCTCCAGCTGCACACAGACCTACTAAAACAGCACTGGCAAAAAATACACATAAATATACAAAATCATACTCGGAGGCTCTAAATAAAAACCTGCAAAAGCATCAGAGACCTCCAAAGCAGACACCCAAACAACCTGCACCTCCCGTCACAAACCAGACAACACATAAAACACAAAATCAGTGTGCTGTCCAATCACAGCCCTTAAGGCGAAATAACATACCTACCACACTAGTAATAGGGGACTCTATAGTCCGGCACACTGACATCCCTAGGCTAGGCAAGCAGAAGGTTACTGTTAGCTACCTGTCAGGAGCCAGAATCCGCCACATAACACAAGCACTTAGGTCACTCCAGAACAAGTACAAATATGACTCTGTCATTGTTCATGTTGGTGAGAATGACTTGAGACGTACCTCCCTGGACTTCATGAAAAGAGACATGGAAGAGCTCTCTGATCATGTAGCCCGGGCTGGTATGACCCTGACCCTGAGTAGCATCCTGCCCCCATCAAGAATGATACCTCAGTATAAAGAAAAAATGGTCAATTTCAACAATTGGCTAAGTTTCTGGTGTCATTCAAAGGGGATCCTGTGTCTGTCAGCCTGAGACGACATGCTCGACAAGCCGCGTTGTTTTGCAAGAGACGGCTTGCACCTGTCACCCCTAGGCTTTCAAATACTGGCCAAGGCTCTTCCTGTCCCCATAGTGCCTATATTAGGCAAGGCTCAAAACTCAAACCCACCTCCGTAAACAGCACAATTAACAAAAAACTGAGGGTTATGCTACTCAATGCCAGGAATTTAAATCTCAAAATGCACACGCTCGAAGCACTCCTCAGTATGGAGAACGTTGACATCTGTACAGTAACTGAAACCTGGTTTAAGGCTCCAGAGAGCACCGCAGCACTATTGGGCTACAACTCATACCACATGTTTCAGCCACAGAACATGGACCAAAACACAAAAGGAGGGGGTGTATCCATATTCATCAAGGATACCTACACCTGCAGGTTAGTAGCGCAGCATGATACCTCTGAGATCATCCATGTGCAATTTACATTGGGCAAATCTGCAATGCAAATTGTGGCCTGCTACAGATCACACTCCATGACCCAGGACCACCACTCCACCTTTCTGGAGACACTGGAAAACATGAGGGTCCCACCGAAAACCCTGATATTGGGTGATTTCAATTACCTTACCATTCACTGGGGAAACTACTCAAGTACAAATTCCCAGGCCCAGCGCTTCCTGGAATTCATCAACTCAAATGCCCTGGATCAGCTGGTAAACTCCCCTACCAGAAGTGAAAACATATTGGACCTGGTCATCACCAACATGGGCGGCAGGTGTTCCACACCGGAGGTCAACCAGTCACTGGTTAGATCAGACCATAAACTAGTCACTCTGGATGTCCACACCCCACCACCACCCCCAACTAAGGAAACCACAGTAAAAAACTTTTCTAAACCAAACTTCACCTTACTTAAGACAGAGGTGTTAAGTTTCACAGCCCCCATGCTAAAAGGTAATGCTGCCCAAGATGCAGAAACCTTTACAAATGCACTCTATGAGCACCTAACAAGGATGCATGGATCGTGCCATCCCTAGCAAAACCAAGACTCACTCCTCTAAGAGAAGGGAACCAGTTTGGTGGACCCCTACCATAAACTGGTTATACAATAAAAGGAGGAAACTAGTTCATAAAAAAAGCAAATCCAAAGAAAGAAAGACATCCCTGATCAGTATCAGTAAGAAACTAAGGTCCCTCATGAAATCATCCAAGGCTAACTTTGAAAGAAAAATAACCAAGGATTCAAAACATAACCACAAAGCCTTCTTTAGCTATGTTAAGAATCTAAGTGGCAACTCACAGATATGCACTGAACTAGTGCAAAATAGCACAAAGTATACTGAACCTACTGATATTGCCAACAGCCTGGCAGATAGATTCAGTGCAAACATCACCCCCCTCTCACTTCCAAAAGGGCCCACAACAATACCGGAAAAGTGTAGTGTCCCAAAAATCACAGATGCACAGATGAAAACAGCCCTTTCAAAAGCCAAAAACACAGCGACAATGGGACCAGATGGTGTCCCAGGCTGCGTCTTGCATGAACTACAGAATGAACTAACCCCCCATCTAAATACGCTGTTCAACCTCATCCTCTCCACAGGCTACGTGCCCATAGCATGGCACACAGCAACGGTTATTCCTCTCCATAAAGGAGGGGCCACAACTGACCCTGGTAACTATCGCCCCCATAAGCATAACTAGCCTGGTCTGCAAGGCTATGGAGCGCATCATCATGGAACTCATTAACAAAGACATTGGGAACCTCCAAACACTTGACCCGACCCAGTTCGGCTTTGTTAAGGGCAGATCATGCTTACTAAACCTGGTTGACTTCTTCGAGATAGTCACCAAGGCCATAGACAAGGGAAAGGTGGTTCACACAGCCTACCTTGACCTTGCCAAGGCTTTCAACACCATTCCCCACTCGGGTATTACAGAAAAACTCACCAGCCTGAACATAAACCCCTACGTCATGAGATGGGTTGCCAACTGGCTTACAGACAGAACTCACACAGTAAGAATAGCGGGCTCCAGGTCCGACTCTAAACCAGTCACAAGTGGTGTCCCACAAGGCTTGGTCCTGGGATCCCTACTGTTCGGCATATACTTTTCAGAAGTACAGGCAAACACAGGAGGACTATGGCTAACCAAGTTCGCCGATGACTGCAAACTGGGAGCCATAACTGACTCACCGACTGACATGGACATCCTCCAAAAGGGCCTTACTGAGACGGACACCTGGTGTCAAAGTCATGGCCTCAAGCTAAATGCCAAAAAATGCATAGTCATCTCGTTTGGGAAAAACAAAACACCCACAAATTACCACATAGGTGGCAGCCCCCTTAATACAGAAGAGGTAATAAGAGATCTGGGGACCCAGGAAGATAGTAATCTCTCCTTTGACAATCATATTGCCAAAGTAATTAGGAAATCCTTCTATGTGGCCCATCTAATTACTAAAGGGTTTGCATCTAGAAATAAAGAGGTTATAGTGCCCCTCTACTCGTCACTCATTAGACCCATCAAAGAGTACAATGCCCCAATTGGGATGTACCTCACAAAACACTTCCAACAGCTGGAAAGACCATAAAAGTACCTCACCAACAGGATTACTGGCCTCAAACATATGTCCTATGTAGCCTGAGTGAAAAAACTCGGGTTGTACTCAGTGGCATATCGCTTACTCAGAGATGATCTCTGCATGACTTACAAAGCCATGTCCAACTCAGAATAGATGGACATGCTCCACCTAAAGAAATCCAAGTCACTGCGAGCCATGTGCTCTAGTGAGCTAAACCTCGTCACAACAATAAATAGAACATGCTGGAGTAATAGATTCCTGTCACAGAGACTCCCCATGCTTTGGAACAAAATTCCAAATTACATCAGGCAGAGCCCCTCACTAAGACTCTTCAAGAGAAACCTTGACGAGTGGATGGGTAACAGAAAATACACCCCTGGGATCACTTCATTGGCTATGCTTGACAGAGGATCAGTTAATTAATCATTGGGGCGGCGAAAGCCGACACACTCTGGCTAGGCTTATAAATGCCCTCGGGCAGATAGCCTAGTACCTACCTATGAACCTATGATGAATTCATTACACCAGGCACATTGCTTTAAAAGGAGTAGTATGCCTAGAATCATAATATTTCATGAATGAACAAGAAAAACATCTCAAAACTTCTGTATTTATTGTGCATGTGCCATATTTTATCCTTTTCAATCTATTTTGATTGTTAATGCACATTTGTTTTATAGTTACAGTGCATGATCCATGCCAAACGTATGCATCACAGTGCAACTCCTGATGAGAGGAAAAGTTTTAGTGCATTATGGATATTGTCACTGCAAAGATAATATAAATGAAAACAGTGTTATACAGTGTTCTGTGCTTCCTACTCCATACATATCTTACTTCACTGACAACAGAGCAAATATAAATTTGACCAAATATCCATTTGTGAAAGTTCAACATTAAGTTTTTTTTGTGCAGGGGGCTTTGCTTCCCTGTCTACTCATGTAGGCATTTGCATCTTCCTGCTACTTATTATAACCAACACCAGGGTTGCTCAAACGCATGTTTGGAAGAAACCTTATCCTTACAGCAACTCCTCCTCCATTTTTCTGACCAAATCTGGATACATTTTCAGGAAAATTTGCAAAATTTAGAATCTGACCAGACTGCAGTCAGTCAAAATACATATCTACTTCCACTCCTTGCTATTGTAGCCATGTAGGTTACTCAAATGGTCTACTACAACTGCTCTTGTGCTAGCAGCTTATAACACACTTACTCGAGGCCACTTGCTCTAAAGTAAGTGACTTAACTCCCACTAGCCTGATTCTAGATAATTACCTAGCCCTTCCATCAATGGCCTTGCTGAACTGTACAGCCCAACCAAAATCCTAACTCTAGCCCTACAACTCCTAACCAGCCCCTAAGCATAGCACTCCCTTCCTGTCCCTAACCCTAAAGTTCCCAACCATTCCTCAACCCTAAAACTCCATTCCCACTCATTAACCCTAAACTCACTTCCCATTCCTTACATCTAAAACCCACTTCTCACTCCCTTAACCTAAAGTCTCCTATCATTCCCTGACCCTAAAACTCCATTTCTGCTTGCTAACCCTAAACTCTCTTCCTGCTCCTTAAACCTAAAGTCTCCACTCGATCTGTGATCCTAAACTCCCCACCCATTCTCTAACCCAAAACCCCCCCCTCCGTAAACCTAAATTCCACACCTGAACGCTGCCTGAAGCTATAGGTGGTATCCCACCCCTTTCCACTCTCTCCCTCCAGCTGCTACTGTGTTCAAGTGATGTATGGCAGCTCCCCTCACTCTGAATAGGAGATACACCTATAAAATTTGAGACTGAGCAGTTTGCTGTGTGAACTACAAGGCACATGACTCTCTGGGTGTGAAAAATGGGCCTCAGATGCTTGTAGTAGATAGACCATTATTCAAAATTTACCCTTGGGTAGACTAGGAAGCTAACTGGTAGAATTTCAAAACCCATGGGATTTACTACGGTAACTTGCCATGTTTGAGCTAGATGCTACTTAGAAACACATCTTTAGTAAGACTACATACAGCAAAGTACAAACAGGAATGTTGTTCTTCTAATCTGGAGAATTAAGATTTCAGTTTAATTTTTTTTAAATTGTTTCTCCCATAACATTACATCAGTGCTACTGCTGATGCATTGTAGGTAAAAGCTACAAACACAAGCATTCTATATATATGTTTGAGTGTGTAGATATACATACACACACACACACACACACACACACACACACATATATATATATATATATATATATATATATATGGTTCCCATTCAGAAGCCTGAAACATCATAAGCCTGAAAATCAAAATCCTGAAACCAAAAGCCTGAAAATTCAGAATCCTGAAAACTCAAAATCCTGAAAGACCAAAATCCTGAAAGACCAAAATCCTGAAACTCAAAATCCTGAAAACACAAAATAGACATACTGATGTCATTGTGGCTTTGCTATTGTTAGCCCTGTGGTGTTAGGTCATGCGTTGGGGTCAGGTAAGTGTTGCGTTGATTTTATGTTAGGGTTAGGCGGTTTAAGTGAGTTAGGGTTAGGGCGCAGGTTAGGCATGTATGCAATAGTGACAAATATTGGGGTTAGGGGCAGTTTAAGTGAGTTAGGGTTAGGCTGGGTCAGGTGAGTGTGCGATAGTGACGGACCTTAGGGTTAGGGTTAGGTCAGGGTCAGTTGGTAGATATTAGTGTCTTTATAGTGACATATTAGCATTATTTGTGTTTTCAGGATTTTGAGTTTCAGGATTTTGGTCTTTCAGGATTTTGGGCTTTCAGGATTTTGAGTTTTCAGGATTCTGAATTTTCAGGCTTTTGGTTTCAGGATTTTGATTTTCAGGCTTATGATGTTTCAGGCTTCTGAATGGGAACTATATATATATATATATATATATATATATATATATATATATATATATATATATATATATATATAGGTCCCCTACAGAAGATCGACAGCTCACAACACCGACACCCACATTGCCGACACCAAAAGCCCGACACACGAAATACAGACAATGGGGAAACGAGTGTGATCTCGGAGTTGGTATATTAAAGTTTCGGGGGGTGTGTGGGGCAGGGGGGCATAGCCCCCCTACTAGCAGAAAAATGGAAATGTTACATTTTTTTTTCTGCAGTAGCGCTCTTGTCAGTATTTCGTGTATCGGGTTTTGGTGTTGGCGATGTGGGTGTCGGTGTTGTGAGCTGTCGGTCTTCTGTAGGGGATACACACACATATATATATATATATATATATATCTGTACATATACCAACTCCTTCGCTCAACGCTTTCTGGAACTCATAAATTCCATTGCCCTGGATCAACTTATCCACACCTCCACCAGGGGCAACAATATCCTAGACCTAGTCATTACCAACATGAGTGACTAGTGTTCCACACCTGAAGTCAACTCCTCGTTGAGCAGATCTGACCATAAGCTAAGCACCATAGATATCCACATCCCGCCCCCACCCCACTTTAAGGAAACCACTGTCAAAGATTTCTCCAAAGCCAACTTCATGCTTCTTAGGACAGAAGTGGCGAACTTCATGACACCCATATTCATTAAGGATATCCACACCTCCAGGCTAGTTGCTCAGCATAATGCATCCAAGGTTATCCAAGTGCAATTAACTCTGGGCAAAAACTGCAATCCAGATTGTAGCTTGCTACAGATCCCCCACCATGCCCCAGGATTCCCACTCCTCTTCTTGATGTATTGGAAAATATTAGGGTTCAACCAAACACCCTAATAATGTGCAACTTCAACTACCCCACCATTAACTGGGAAAACTACTCATGCACCAACTCCTTAGCTCAACGCTTTCTGGAATTCATAAACTCCAATGCATTGCATCAACTTATCCACGCCCCCACCAGGGGCAACAATATCCTAGACCTAGTCATTACCAACATGAGTGACCGATGTTCCACACCTGAAGTCAACTCCTCGTTGGTCAGATCCGACCATAAGCTAATCACCCTTGATATCCAATCCCGCCCCCGCCCCCACCCCCATTAAGGAAACCATGGTAAAAAATTTCTCCCAAACCAACTTCATGCTTCTTAAGACAGAAGTGGTGGACTTCATGACACTCATGCAGATTAACAATACAGTTACAACTGCTGAAACCTACACAAATGCACTCTATAAGCACTTACACGAGTGCATGGATCATGCTATTCCAAACAGAACCAAGATGCTATCCACCAAAAAAAGGAAGCCAATCTGGTGGTCCCCTGCCATAAACAAACTGTACAACAGAAGGAAGAAACTGTTGCAAAAGAGAATAAAATCCTGTGAGTGGAGGAGCTCCCTGGTCAGCCTCAGTAAGAAGCTGAGATCCATTAAAAGATCCTCCAAAGCTAGCTACGAAAACAAAATTGCCACTTACTCTAAGGACAACCACAAAGCATTCTATAGCTATGTCATGAGTCTCAATGGCAACACCCAGATCTGCTCTGAGTTACAGCATAACAACACAAAAATTACAGAACCAACTGATATTGCCAACATCCTGGCAGATAGGTTCAGTGCTAACTTTACCTCCCCATCCTCTAAAGGGCCCATATCTATATAGGAAGAATGCAGAGTCCCTGTAATCACAACTACGTAGGTAAAAGCTGCACTCTCTAAAGCCAAAAACACAGCATCCATGAGATTGGACAATATCCCAGGCTGCATTTTAGATGAACTTCAGAACGAACTGGCTCCCCACTAAAGCACCATGTTCAATAATAGCCTCACATCAGGCTTTCTGCCCACTGAATGGCACACAGCAACAGTTATCCCACTCCACAAAGGGGGAGCCACCACTGATCCCAAGAACTATCGACCTATTAGCCTGATAAGCCTGGTCCACAAGGCCATGGAATGAATCATCATGGAACTCATAAACAAAGACATTGGTAACCTCCAAACTCTGGATCCCACCCAGTTTGGGTTTGTGAAAGGCAGATCATGCCTCCTGAACCTGATTGACTTCTTTGTGGCAGTCACCAAAGCCATAGATGAGGGTAAGGTGGTTCACACAGCCTATCTTGACCTTGCCAAGGCTTTCAACACCATCCCCCATTCTGGAATTATAGCTAAACTCACTAAACTAGGTATAAATCCCTACATCACAAGATGGGTTGCCAACTGGCTCACTGACAGAACCCACACTGTAAAAGTTGCAGACTCCAAATGTGACCTCAAAGCAGTGACAAGCGGAGTACCACAGGGTTCCATCCTGGGACCTCTCCTGTTTGGTATCTACTTCTCTCAAGTACAGGCTAACACAGAAGGCCTCTGGCTAAAGAAGTTCGCAGATGATTGCAAACTAGGAGCCATAGTCAAGTCCCCAAATGATGTGGACATCCTACAGAAGGGCCTCGCTGAGACAGATGCCTGGTGTCAGAGCCATGGCCTTAAGCTCAATGCCAAAAAGTGCAGTGTCAACTCCTTTGGTAAAAACTCTGCACCCATGAAAAATCCACATAGGCAGCAATCTACTTAACACCGCATGTATGATAAGAGACCTTGGGACCTAGGTGGACAGTAGTCTCTCCTTTGATAGTCACATCGCCACAGTAGTCAGGAAGTCCTTCTACATGGCACACCTCATCATAAAAGGGTTCTCATCCAAGAAAAAAGAGGTCATTGTTCCCCTCTACTCAACACTCATTAGACCCATTATAGAGTACAATGCCCCTTTTGGAATGTACCTCACAAGACATCTGCAGCAGCTGGAAAGGCCACAGAAGTACCTCACAAAGAGGATTACTGGCCTCAAACAAATGCCCTACACTGACCACCTCAAAAAACTCCAGCTTTTCTCCATAGCATATCGCTTACTCCGAGGTGATCTCTGCCTAACATATAAAGCTATGTCAAACCCAGAGCTGTTGGACATGCTACACCTAAAGAAATCCCAATCCCTCCAAACTACATGCTCTAGGGACCTAAACCTTGTCACCACAATAAACAGGACATGCTGGAGGGATAGATTCCTGTCCCAGTGACTTCCCATACTTTCGAACAGGCTACCCATCTATGTCAAGCAAAGTTCTTCATTTGCACTCTTCAAGAAAAATCTTGATGAGTGGATGGGAAATAGGAAATACACCCCGGGGATCACTTCTATGTCTCTGCTCGACAGTGGCACAGGAAAATAACTTTCTTGGGTGACGTAAACCAGGGAACCTTTTTGGCTAGGCTTACGTAGGCCCTTGGGCCAATAGCCTAGTACATACTTATGAGCCTATGAACCATGCAGATGGACAATACAGATACGACTGCTGAATCCTACACAAATGCACTCTATAACACTTACACGAGTGCATGGATCGTGCTATCCCCAACAGAACCAAGATGCTATCTTCCAAAATCAGGAAGCCAATCTGGTGGTCCCCTGCCATAAATAAACTCTACAACAAAAGGAAGAAACTGTTGCAAAAGAGAATAAAATCCCAGGAATGGAGGTGCTCCCTGGTCAGCCTCAGTAAGAAGGTGAGATCCTTCATAAAATTCTCAAAAGCTAGCTACGAAAACAAAATCACCACTGATTCTAAGGACAACCACAAAGCATTCTATAGCTATTTCAAGAATCTCAATGGCAGCACCCAGATCTGCTGAGTTACAGCACAATGGCATGAAAATTACAGAACTAACTGATATTGCCATCATCCCGGCAGATAGGTTCAGTGCTAACGTTACCCCCCTCTCACCCCCTAAAGGGCCCATATCTATACCGGAAAAATGCAGAGTCCCTGTAATCACAACTATGCAGGTAAAAACTGCACTCTCTAAAGCCAAGGACACAGCATCCATGGGAGTGGACAACATCCCAGACTGCGTTGTACACGAACTTCAGAACGAACTGGCTCCCCACCTAAGCACCATGTTCAATCATAGCCTCACATCAGGCTTTGTGCCAAATGAATGGCACACAGCAACAGTTATCTCACTCCACAAAGGTGATCCACCACGGACCCCGGGAACTACCGCCCCATTAGCCTGATGAGCCTGGTCTGCAAGGCCATGGAATGTATCATCATGGAATTTATAAACAAAGACATTGGTAATCTCCAAACTCTGGACCCCACCTAGTTCGGGTTTGTAAAAGGCAGATCATGTTTCCTAAAGCTGATAGACTTCTTTGAAGCAGTCACCAAAGCCGTAGACAAGGGTAAGGTGGTTCACACAGCCTATCTAGATCTTGCCAAGGCTTTCAACACCATCCCCCACTCTGGAATTATAGATAACTCACTAAACTAGGTATAAATCCCTATGTCACAAGACGGATTTCAAACTGGCTCACTGACAGAACCCACACTGTAAAAGTTGCAGACTCCAAATGTGACCTCAAAGCAGTGACAAGCGGAGTACCACAGGGTTCCATCCTGGGACCTCTCCTGTTTGGTATCTACTTCTCTGAAGTACAGGCTAACACAGAAGGCCTCTGGCTAAAGAAGTTCGCAGATGATTGCAAACTAGGAGCCATAGTCAAGTCCCCAAATGATGTGGACATCCTACAGAAGGGCCTCGCTGAGACAGATGCCTGGTGTCAGAGCCATGGCCTTAAGCTCAATGCCAAAAAGTGCAGTGTCAACTCCTTTGGTAAAAACTCTGTACCCATGAAATACCACATAGGCAGCAATCTACTTAACACCGCATGTATGATAAGAGACCTTGGGACCTAGGTGGACAGTAGTCTCTCCTTTGATAGTCACATCGCCACAGTAGTCAGGAAGTCCTTCTACATGGCACACCTCATCATAAAAGGGTTCTCATCCAAGAAAAAAGAGGTCATTGTTCCCCTCTACTCAACACTCATTAGACCCATTATAGAGTACAATGCCCCTTTTGGAATGTACCTCACAAGACATCTGCAGCAGCTGGAAAGGCCACAGAAGTACCTCACAAAGAGGATTACTGGCCTCAAACAAATGCCCTACACTGACCACCTCAAAAAACTCCAGCTTTTCTCCATAGCATATCGCTTACTCCGAGGTGATCTCTGCCTAACATATAAAGCTATGTCAAACCCAGAGCTGTTGGACATGCTACACCTAAAGAAATCCCAATCCCTCCAAACTACATGCTCTAGGGACCTAAACCTTGTCACCACAATAAACAGGACATGCTGGAGGGATAGATTCCTGTCCCAGTGACTTCCCATACTCTCGAACAGGCTACCCATCTATGTCAAGCAAAGTTCTTCATTTGCACTCTTCAAGAAAAATCTTGATGAGTGGATGGGAAATAGGAAATACACCCCGGGGATCACTTCTATGTCTCTGCTCGACAGTGGCACAGGAAAATAACTTTCTTGGGTGACGTAAACCAGGGAACCTTTTTGGCTAGGCTTACGTAGGCCCTTGGGCCAATAGCCTAGTACATACTTATGAGCCTATGAACCATGCAGATGGACAATACAGATACGACTGCTGAATCCTACACAAATGCACTCTATAACACTTACACGAGTGCATGGATCGTATATCCCAACAGAACCAAGATGCTATCTTCCAAAATCAGGAAGCCAATCTGGTGGTCCCCTGCCATAAATAAACTCTACAACAAAAGGAAGAAACTGTTGCAAAAGAGAATAAAATCCCAGGAATGGAGGTGCTCCCTGGTCAGCCTCAGTAAGAAGGTGAGATCCTTCATAAAATTCTCAAAAGCTAGCTACGAAAACAAAATCACCACTGATTCTAAGGACAACCACAAAGCATTCTATAGCTATTTCAAGAATCTCAATGGCAGCACCCAGATCTGCTGAGTTACAGCACAATGGCATGAAAATTACAGAACTAACTGATATTGCCATCATCCCGGCAGATAGGTTCAGTGCTAACGTTACCCCCCTCTCACCCCCTAAAAGGCCCATATCTATACCGGAAAAATGCAGAGTCCCTGTAATCACAACTATGCAGGTAAAAACTGCACTCTCTAAAGCCAAGGACACAGCATCCATGGGAGTGGACAACATCCCAGACTGCGTTGTACACGAACTTCAGAACGAACTGGCTCCCCACCTAAGCACCATGTTCAATCATAGCCTCACATCAGGCTTTGTGCCAAATGAATGGCACACAGCAACAGTTATCTCACTCCACAAAGGGTGATCCACCACGGACCCCAGGAACTACCGCCCCATTAGCCTGATGAGCCTGGTCTGCAAGGCCATGGAATGTATCATCATGGAATTTATAAACAAAGACATTGGTAATCTCCAAACTCTGGACCCCACCTAGTTCGGGTTTGTAAAAGGCAGATCATGTTTCCTAAAGCTGATAGACTTCTTTGAAGCAGTCACCAAAGCCGTAGACAAGGGTAAGGTGGTTCACACAGCCTATCTAGATCTTGCCAAGGCTTTCAACACCATCCCCCACTCTGGAATTATAGATAAACTCACTAAACTAGGTATAAATCCCTATGTCACAAGACGGATTTCAAACTGGCTCACTGACAGGACCCACACAGTGAAAGTAGCAGACTCCAAATCCGACTTCAGACCAGTGACAAGTGGAGTACCACAGGATTCAGTCCTGGGTCCTCTCCTGTTTGGTATGTACTTCTCTGAATACAAACTAACACAGAAGGTCTTTGGCTAATGAAGTTCGCAGATGACTGCAAACTAGGAGCCATAATCGAAACTCCTAACGATGTGGACATCCTACAAAAGGGTCTCACTGAGACAGATGCCTGGTGTCAAAGCCATGGCCTCAAGCTCAATGCCAAAAAGTGCATTGTCATTCCCTTTGGTAAAAACTCTGTACCCATGAACTACAACATAGGCGGTAGTATACTTAACACTGAAAGTGTGATAAGAGACCTTGGGACATAGGTGTACAGTAGTCTCTCCTTTGATAATCACATCGCCACAGTAGTCAGGAAATCCTTCTACATGGCACACCTCATCACAAAAGGTTTCTCATCCAGAAAAAAAGAGGTCATTGTTCCCCCTCTACTCATCACTCATTAGACTCATTATAGAGTACAACACCCCTTTTGGTATGTACCTCACAAGACATCTACAACAACTGGAAAGGCCGCAGAAATACCTCACAAAGAGGATTACCAGCCTCAAAAATATGCCCTACGCAGACCATCTCCAAAAACTCCAGCTTTACTCTGTCGCATATCGCCTACTCAGAGGTGATCTCTGCCTAACATACAAAGCTATGTCAAACCCAAAGCTGTTGGACATGCTCCACTTAAAGAAATCCCAATCCCTCCGAACTACACACTCTAGGGACCTAAACCTTGTCACCACAATAAACAGAACATGCCGGAGGGATAGATTCCTGTCCCAGAGACTTCCCATACTCTGGAATAAACTACCTATGTAGCCCAACATAACGCATCAGAGATAATTCAGGTGCAGCTAACATTGAGTAAGACAGCGATTCAGGTCCTACCCTGCTATAGGTCCCCAACCATGTCCCAAGACTTGCACTCCATGTTCCTAAGCACCCTGGAGAATATCAGGGTCCAACCTAAAACTCTCTTGCTAGGCGACTTCAACTACCCCTACATTAATTGGGTAAACTACTCATGTACCAATACAGTTGCCCAACGTTTCCTGGAATTCATTAATTCCAATGCCCTGGACCAGCTCGTTCTTTCCCCCACTAGAGGTAGCGACATCCTTGACCTGGTCATTACTAGCATGGGTGATCATTGCTCTACATCAATAGTCAGCTCCTCCCTGGTTAGATTCTACCACAAACTAATCACCTTGGAAATCCACATCCCCCCTACCCACACAAAGGTAACCACCATGAAAAACTTCTCCAAAGCTAACTATGGGTTCCTAAAAATAGAGGTGGCTAACTTCACAGCACCCATGCAAATGGAGAACAGCTGCGTGACCGCAGAATCATATACCAATGCACTATACGAACACGTTCACAAGTGCATGGATCTCACCATACCCAATAGAACCAAAAAAAGGAAGCCAATCTGGTGGTCCCCTGCCATACACAAACTCTACAACAGAAAGAAGAAAGTGATGTGGAATAAGGTGAAGTCCCAAGACTGGAAAAACTCCCTTATCAGCTTCAGAAAAAAGTTGAGATCTCTCATCAAATCCTCTCAAGCTAGCTATGAAAACAGAATTGCAGCAGATAGTAAACACAACCACAAGGCCTTCTATAGTTATGTAAATAATCTCCATGGCAATACCCAGATTTGCACTGAGCTACTGCACAATGTTACCTCCTATACCAAGCCACAAGATATTGCCAGTATACTGGCCAACAGATCCAGTGCCAACTCCCCCCCCCAAAAGGACCAATCACAATACCAGTAGATTGCCAAGCACCCAGTATTACTGCTGCACAGGTTAAATAGCACTGTCCAAGGTCAAGAATACAGCTTCTATGGGACCTGACAATATCCCTGGTTGTGTTCTACATGAACTACAGAGAGAACTGGCACCTCACCTGTGTGCCCTGTTCAATCACAGCCTCACCTCAGGCTTTGTCCCTACTGAATGGCACACTGCTACAGTCATCCCTCTCCACAAAGGAGGAGCAACTACAGACCCTGGGAACTATCGCCCCATTAGCCTGATGAGTCTGATATGCAAAGCTATGGAATGCATCATCATGGACCTAATAAACAAGGATATAGGGAATCTCCAAATGTTGGATCCCACACAGTTTGGTTTTGTGAAGGGTAGATCATGCCTGCTCAACTTGGTTGACTTCTTTGAGTCAGTCACCAGAGATGTGGGTGAAGCAAAGGTGGTTCATACAGCCTACCTTGATCTGGCCAAGGCTTTTGATACCATTCCCCACTGAGGAATCACAGGAAAAACTCACTAAGCTTGGCATCAACCCCTATATCACTAGGTGGGTTACAAACTGGCTCACAGATAGAACCCACAGTGTGAAAGTAGCTGACTGCAAGTCAGACTGCAGACTAGTCACGAGTGGAATCCCACAAGGTTCGGTCCTCTACTGTTTGGTATCTACTTCTCTGAAGTCTAGGCCACACAAAGGGACTCTGGTTGACAAAGTTTGCAGATGATTGCAAATTGGGAGCTATTATTAACTCCCCAAGTGATGCTGACATCCTACAGAATTGCCTCACTGAGACTAACGACTAGTGTCAGATACATGGCCTTAAGCTCAATGCCAAAAAATGTGTTGTCATCCCCTTGGGGAAAAACCCAGTCCCCATGAATTACCACATTGATGGCAGTCCACTGAACACAGAAGGCGTTATAAGAGATCTGAGAACAGAGGCTGACAGCAACCTCTCTTTCGATCACAACATTGCCACTGTGGTCAGAAAGTCCTTCTATGTGGCACCTCTCACTACTAAGGGTTTTGCATCCAGGAAGAAAGAGGTCATTGTCTTCCTCTACTCATCCTTCATTAGGCCAATCGTCGAATACAATGCCCCATTTGTCATGTACCTCGGTGGACACCTGCAACAACTGGAGAAACCGCAAAAGTACCCCACAAAGAGGATCCTAGGCCTTAAACACTTTTCCTATATGGACAGACTCAAAAAAATTAAACTATTCTCTGTATCGTATTGCCTTCTTAGAGGCAATCTCTGCTTGACTTACAAAGCCATGTCAGACCCAGCTCTGTTAGAAATGCTACATCTAAAGAAATCCCAATCCCTCCAGACCACACGCTCCGAAGACCTCAACCTCACTACCACAATTAACAGAACATGCTGGAGGGACAGGTTCATAACCCAGAGACTACCCATGCTATGGAACAGAGTTCCCATACATATCAAGCAGAACACCTCACTGACCCTCTTCAAGAGAAATCTTGATGAGTGGATGGGAAACAGAAAATTCACCCCAGGGATAACTCCAGTGGCTCTACTCATCAGAGGCACTGGGAACTAAGGTTGGGTGGCACTATGCCAGGGTAATCCTATGGCTAGGCTTGTAAAGGCTCCAGGGCCATTAGCCTAGTACACACCTATGAACCTATACATATACATATATATATATATATATATATATATATATATATATATATATATATATATATATATATATATATGTGTGTGTGTGTGTGTATGTATAGATATAGATATCTATATAGATATAGATATATATGTATATATATATATATATATATATATGTGTGTGTGTGTGTGTATGTATATATATATATATATATATATATGTGTGTGTGTGTGTGTATATATATATATATATATATATATATATATATATATATATATATATATATATATATATATATATATATATATATATATATATATGTACGTATGCATATATGTAGTTGTATACATGTGATTGGTTTCACTTTAGAATGGTGGCCCTTTAATAAAGTTGTTTTCAAAATCCCGACATTCTGAGATGTTGAAGTAGCGCTTCTGGTGTTGCAGTGTTTGAATGGAAGTTCAGTTAAGTATGTATGTTTAAGGGTGTTGATTAGGGGCTTTAGGGTGTGTCAGTATGTGTTGTGACTGTGATGTGTGTGTGCAAGGGGAATGTAGGTGTGTGGTGGTGTTTTTGTGTGCTTGTATAGAGTGACCCTGGAGTTAGTATATTTAAGTAGGGTGTGTGGGGGGGGGACAGCCCCCCACATGGGGGTGCAGGGGGGGCTTGCCCCCTTGCTTGTATGTAGTGTAGGTTTGTGTGGGGGGGGGGAGGTGTATGTTTGTGTATGTGTGCCTTGTCTGGTTAGTGTAGGATTCGCGATTTCAAAATTCACGCTTTTGGAATTTCGGTATTTAGAACTTTCGGTTTTATGGTCTCGAAATTCTGAGATTCGGTATTTCAGGATTTTGGAATTATAAAATAAATATATATATATATATATATATATATATATATATAAGTCACAGGGGTGTATGCATACATATATATGTATATATATATATATATATATATATATATATATATATATATTTTTTTTTTAAGTCACAGGGGTGTAGGGGCAGACTTACACTGGGGCTGTGTGGGGGAGATCCCCCTTATATTAAATATTGAAAGTTATGGTATGTTTGTGTGTAAATGTGTAAGTGTGGTGTGAGGTGGATATGGAATGCAGAAATTGGGGAAAGAACTAATTAGTTTCCTTTTTCAAATGGGTGTGTTTTGATGATGTATGGAGTCAGTTGGTTGCATGTTTGGTGAGTGTGTTTCGATATTGTGAACGTGAACCACTTTAAATTTTGACTTTTTGGATGTACAAGCACACACATATTTCACATGGAGGTCACAGATGTGATGCATATCTTGTTTGCAAGATTAAGGAACAGAACAACTCATGTCTTGATTGGTAAGGCCACAAGTCACAAACCTGAATTACTGAATCTTAACATCACAAGGCATTATACAAAGATATTCTACTTATTAGCCTTTTCACTGTTTCTTAGTTTAAATATCATTTTCTGTTCAATTTAGTGGGTTGTGTTGTTTAAGGTGTTTATTGAACATGGCTTAACATGCTTTCTATAGGTTTTTATGACAGTTGGTCTCTCATATGTTTTCTTGTTCTAGTTTGAGGTGATTTTATATGTATTGTTAAAGGTGCTAGATAGGTTTCTGGTTTTACTTTTATTTATTTATTTATTTATTCATTCATTCATTCATTCACTTTGCTGACTAGGTTAGCCCCACTTGTCCAGGGGCGTGGGAGATCCAAGGTAGTGTTCATACTAAATAAGGGAATTTGGCTAGGACAATGGGAAAGTTGTTTTCAATATATGCAGTGGGATCTTTTACATCAACCTGAGCTACCAACAACTCATTTAACTTGTGTTCTGAAGGATTTAGTAAGGGTTATATTAGGGTTTGTTTGTATTACAATTCATGCATTTGTAGTTTAATCTAATATAGTCGATCTACTTAGAATTCATAGGTTCATAGGTTCATAGGTTGATACTAGGCTATCTGCCCTAGGGCATTTATAAGCCTAGCCAGAGTGTGTTTGGCTTTCGCCACCCTTTTGGATTAGTTGACTGTGCCTTTGTATAGTAGGTCACAGAAGGTAGCTCTTTTAAGGTTTGTTTACTGTACCTCTGTCAAGCAGCGACAAAGAAGAGATCCCAGGGGTAAACTTACGATCTCCCATCCATTCGTCAAGATTACTCTTGAAGAGGGTCAGTGAGGGGCTCTGCCTAACATGGACTGGGATTTTGTTCCAGAGTGAGGAGAGCCTCTGGGAATCCAATTTGCCACAAATGATGCTTTCCTATTCGCTGCTTGCAAGCCATCTTTTTACAATATAGTTAAGATTTTATTTATTTATTTTTATTTTATTTATTTTACATTTGTTCACCAGCAAAGTCCAACTGGAGAAAATGTCCTTTTTCAGGGCAGGCCCAGGGAGAAAAGCTCCACATTTATAATAACAGTACAATACATATACAACGTACAGATACAAATGTTGATTCACTCTAAGACACAAGCACAAAATGAAAAATAGATGTTATGCATCTCACTAATACTATCATGTAGTCTAGCTAGGAATAAAAAACAATAGCAGCCTGTGATTGAAGGTAAAATAATAAACAAGTTAAGTATACATATGCTTAGTAGGGGTACACTATTCAAATACAAAAATAACAAGTTGTGTTTTTTTAGCTGCCTTCAGACATCTGTTTCCTAACCACAGTTTGTGCAAGAGCAGGTCCAGGATTAAGACAGGTGTGATTTGAGAAGTTTTTAAAGTTGGAAGTGTTAGTAGGTGTTCTGATATTTAATGGCAGGGAATTCGAAGTTTTGGCTATCCAGTTTGAGTAAAGCGAAACTCCAGCTGCACTGTTAGGTATGGATATATTTAAGAAGCATTTGTTAGTGGAACACAATACCCTGTTATTGTGGTAGTTTATTAGTAGATTTTGAAGTACCGGTGTGTTTTCTGGCTGATTTAGTATTCGGTGGGCAAAGGTGAGTTGATTATAAGCAAGTAGGTTTGGTAGTTCAAGCCAAGATAGTTGTTTTAAAACCAAACAATGACAGGATCTAAAATTTGATTCTGTAGCAAACTTTGCAATTTTATTATAGCAAGTTTCAGGTTTTGCTAGGTCAGATTTCTTAACATTTGTGAGAATTTGTGAGGCACACAGCAGTGTAGAGATAAGATGGGTTCCTGCTATAGTGGCCTTTGAAGATTTGTTTAGAAAGTACCGATTTCTGTACAGGGTTCCTAGTTTTTTGTGAACTTTTTTTATTGCCTGTGATATGTGTGCTTTGTATTTCATATTATGGTCAATGACCACTCCAAGTAATTTTGTTTGGGAAACTGAAGAAATAATTGTATGGTTTGATGATGATATACTGAATGATGGGTGGGCATCTGCAGCTCTAGTTGGATAGAAGAGGATGAGTTTTGTTTTGTTAGGGTTAAGTATAAGTTGTACATTGTTTAGCGGAGATTCCACTGCACCGAATGACTGCGTGATTTTTTGTCAAACTATTTTTAATCTATTTACACTCTGTTAACTGGGTTAGTCACAACAGGCCAACTGCCTCTTTTCAGGGGAGGCCCAAGATGGTATTCATACTGAGTAGGGGGCATTGGTCCTTGACAGCGGGGAACTTCTGCTACTCTTTTCGATAAGTGCCAGGGGATCTTTTACAACCACCTAAGCTATCCAAGGTATGACATACTAAGTAGTTCAGTATCCTTCTTATGCTGCATGCAGTGTCAGAACTGGAAAATTAATCCATCTATTTAGTGTGGGAACAAAACCCACAGACTTCTGCACCAAAGGCAAGTGTGCTATTTATTGAATTACTTAGACTGCATATTAATCCTACTCTTGAATTCTTGGGTTTGATTTAAGTCAGGGGTTGTTGTTTTTGTATAATAGTATATGTACTTTTTTTTCTCTTTTCTTTTTTTTTTTTTCTATTAGCTTAAATGAGATTGGAATGGTTTTAGGGTAGAGTATTTGATTGATTAGGGAATTTATAATTCACACAACATGTAGATACATGAGATGGTGATGTATATAAGATGTACATTCATAAAAATATGTGCATCCTGAAATGAGATACATGGATTTATTACAACTTAATATGTAGGTATGTCCTGTAGATACATAAATGCAAATATACAAACATATATGAATTTATAACTTCATGTTTACATTTGTAATGTAACAGGGCTATTTGTACTGCACTGTAAAATTTTTACTGTTTAATGTGACTTTGTACCTACATGCCATGATTTCACAATTGCAATACTTTATCATCCTGAAACTGCTCAACTGCTAAATACAATAAGAGTTCATATGCAACAATAAAAAAAACCTACACACACTAAGTTCTTAATTTCATAGTGTGACATACTATATTTTAACATGATGAGGTAACAAGCATTGCAGAGCTGGTGTAAAAATGTTCAAAGACCCTAGATGTCACCGCAGTCGGATAGCTTTTATGGCCTCCAGCTGAAGTCTCTGAAAACTGAATCATAAATTAGCTGACCCATGCAAAGCAAAACTTTGTGCTAAAACTTCCTTCCAGAACTTGGGAAGACTGCCAATTAAGACAAGGCCAAAGGGCAAGGTGAGAGAAAGTGCCTTGAGGCTAGGTGCATCACTTAGTGAACTTGGGAGTCCATATGCCATCTTCCATTCGAATTTTCACACATTCATATACACAGCTAGTGACAGATCAGGTTGTGTTAGTACTAGTTATTCTCATTATGACTTCGGAATGGATTTAAAGAAGAATTAAAGTTAATATCACCAAACAATTAGCAGTATGCTGTAGTTTCCATTCCTGCATACTCCCATCCCTCTGGCTCTTCTGTTTCATTTCTAGTTTTTTAAACTTGCCATCAAGTTTCAGCCCCAGGGATTTCCATGCTACCTTCTTTAGTAGCTTGGCTTCGTATGCATTTTCCTCATGATGGCTCCTATCCCTTGTGGTATGGCAATGTGTTCTCTACCACAGTTATACGAGTTAAATACACAGAGGTTCAGAGTCAATTTTCACTGGAAAACAGGGATTTTTAAAAGTCTCAGTTATTATTAAGGTAACATACCATTATTTAGACAGCTGCAATTGATGCAAGCAGTAAAACAACTATGCACATATTTTAGTTTAGTTTCTATTCTCAAAAAGATAAACATATACATTTAAAAATACTAAAATACGGCTCAGTTTAAATTGTCATAGATTATAAATCCAGTTTGCTGATGCTAAGTCTATTAATTTATGAGTCATGGTGTATACAAGTACTATAGTATCACTGGACTATCACTGTATCAAATCATTCTAAATAGGAATCATGGGTATTTTTTTATCATGATGTAGTGTGGTCTGTGCTACATGATCTGTATCTGAATAAAATCACAAGAGACAGATAGTGTCTCAACTAAGCTTTACAGTAAACTCGACTCGAACAAGAAAGATATAAATTTTTAATCACACTCCAAGCTCATAAAAAACGGTCAAGCGCTTTCATCTGTATATTACAGACTTCTTCAGAACCATTATACTAACAGCTGATAACAAATTTAAAAACATTTTGGCGCCATTTTATTCAAGCGCTATACTTCTAAACAAAATTTAAAGTGCTACTGCAATGTTATAAAAACATATATCATCCTAACACATTTATATATATACACCTACAATAAATACACTTATAATCAACATACATATACTGTATTAAAATATGAAACTTAAAACATCAATTTATCTAACAATATCATTGCACTATAATAACTGTAAAAAAGGTTTTATGGAAATAAAATCATTTATGCCAGGAAATTTTGTTGCATTAGTCCAATAGAGTCTCTGTCACTTCCATAGTACCGTCCATAGCTCCAACCAAATAATATCACAATGCACAACCAACAACTGAATAAAATCATAAGAGACAGATAGTGTCTCAACTAAGCTTTACAGTACAAGTGAAGCTAGACTCGAACAAGAAAGATATACATTTTTAATCACACTCCAAGCTCATAAAAAACGGTCAAGCGCTTTCATCAAATGTATATTGCAGTTTGTTTTCCAGAGACATTCTACTATCCCCCCTTACAGTTAGTTACAGTTAATTGTACGGGTTCAGGACCTCCCACCACCTTTCTGATACACTATAGCACTTTTGCAGATGCAGTGAGTTACTTTACTTCATAGCTTAACATGAGCTAACACAGCAATTCTTGAATATACTGCTTAAACTAGGCAAAAGCAAATTATATTTCTTCTGTGAGATATAGTGGTATAAATTGCTTGCGAACTGTAGGTGGAACTTGAAATTATTCATTTTATTTAAGGTAAAGTAAACCAAGTCAAGGTTTTTCTTGACAGCGATGCTGAAATAGACTGCTGAGTGAGTATATCATACTTTTTAAATTCTATATTTATGTGGTTTTCTTATCTTTACTTATTTTTACTTTTGTTTTATTGCAGTGTTGTAATTTAACAGCTTTTCTTGCAGTTTTAGACATACTAGGCTATGGCAGAAAGCAAATCTTGTGTTGCATTCTGCAATGTCCACAAAGAAAATGCTTTTTAATATTAGAAGCTTCATAGAGGACACTGATCACTTCCTACCATACACCATTTACATCAATGGTATAAAAAACATGAATTAGAGTACATATCTGTCACTATGGATACCGCGGTGGTGGTGCTGTGGTAGCGTTGTTGCCTCACAATAAGACGTTGTCCTGTTCGATTCTCAGTTAAAGCGTCTTCTGTGTGGAGACATGCGTGAATGGGCGTACATTTGTTGAAGGTTGTACGTCAGGGCTGGCAACTCAGTACGTAAAAATCTACTGCCAATCATTAGCGGACCGGAGTTCCGCTGTGGCGACCCCTAACCGGGAAAAGCCGAAAGATACAACAACATTTAATGAGTTTTTTAGGTAAACATGGTCAAATATCGGGAAGAGAAATTAAAACCATTTGTGAATTACTAGACCTTGTTTTGAATTACTAGACATTGTTTTGAATAATAATATTTTTATGTTCCAATATATTTTCCATCAAATAGTGGGAATGGCTATGGGTACTCTGATAGCCAACACCTATGCAAATATAGCAGTGAATAGCTGGTAAGAGCAATGTATATATACTAGTCCAACACATATTAGAGAAAACATTTTATTCTACAAATGGTTTGTAGATGATATGCTTTTTGTATGGAAGGGAGATGGGGAAGATCTTGGTGAATTAATTAATTATATTAATAACAGCTCTGACTTCCTGAAATTTACTATTGCATCTTCAAAGGAATCTATACATTTTTTGGACCTTAAGATAGAGAAGGTAGATGATCATACTATTACATCAATACATAGAAAGGAAGTCCAGACCAATATGTATACTCACAGGACTAGTATGCATGCTAACCATATACTTAAAGGTATAGTGAAACATCAAATGTTACATGCTAGTAGACTGGATAATAGTGAAGATAAATGTACAGAACAGTTGAATGATATGACCAATGAATTTTATCAGAGGGGTTATGTTGTGGACCTACTACAAACCTTGAAAGTAGCAGTCTTAGGTAACAGAAATAATGAGCAAAATCATTTTTTCTAGTGGGAATTTAAATATGCAGCAAAATGCAATAAATAATGGACCAGGTAGGTTGTGTTATGTAACCACTTATAACAGAGGGACAAAAGGATGTTAAAGATATTATTACGAAAAACTGGTGCCTCTTATTGTCAATGCTGAGATTCAAATTATTATAGGAAATAGAACTAGTTTTTCATATAAGAATAGTACTAGAGTCTGTAAAGGAAGTTATGTTAAAAGGATTTGGTGACAGGAAGTAATAACAATAAAAAAATGATGGCTAAAGGGGGGACATTCCCATGTTATAATTGTGTATGCTGCCAAGACATTATTACAGATCCTGAATTCACACACCCTATAACCAAGAAAAAATATCTGTTTAGGGCATCAGCCACCTGCATAACATGTAATATTATTAATCTTGCCAGTTGTACAAAATGATTAACATTTTATGTAGGGAAAGTGACTCGCAAGCTTAAAGATAGAATTATAGAGCACAAATCAGACATCAGGAGGGGTGCAGAGACTAAATGCCCTAGAAAAACATAATAAAGAGGAAGGTATGGAACACACTTTTAAGTTCTGTGTAATTAGAGCTATGCATCCAAATAGAAGGGGTGGTGATATGAATAACTTATTAGAACATAAAGAATATGAGTGGATAATAATGCTTCAGGCAGGCTTTAAGCCAGGGCTAAATACTTCAGTTAGCATTAAACCAGTCCTTAAAAATGAAACAGATGATTCTGAAGAAATGGGCGGCGCAGTGGTGCAGTGGTTAACATTGTCACCTCACAGCAAGAGGTTCTCCGGTTCGATTCTCGGCTGGGGTGCCTTCTATGTGGAGTTTGCATGTTCTCCCTGTGTTCGCGTGGGTTTCCTCCGGGTACTCCGGTTTCCTCCCACATTCCAAAGACATGTATCTGGAACATTTCTCCCCGGGCCTCTGCTGAAAACAGACTCTGTGGAACCTAGTCGGACTTTCCCGGTCAACAAATGATAAATAAAAATAAAATAAAATAAAAATAAAAAAATGATTTTTAGGACAAATTCTGTAAATATATTACATGTATGCTTGTGTATATATATATATATACACACACACACATATATATATATATATATATATATATATATATATATAATTTTTTTTACATATTTTTCTACATGCATATATATTTTTATATGCATATACATCCTTAGTGGGATTCTATTTTCTATCTTTTTATCTTTCTATTTTTTTGAGTAAGGTGTGGATTACTTGATTCTTTTAAAATGATGATATACCTTTTAGATAATTGTGTTGAAACTGTGCCATGTGATATCAATTAACTATTTGTGATACGTATATAAGGAGTGGTGACTTTGAGTATTTGACACTCATCGAGGAAGGATGTAGTCCTAAACTTTGTGAGCTATTAAACTTTGTTTTATTGTATTCCTGAGTTGGTCGAGTGTTTCCTTCACTGCATTTTCTTTGTGGACATTATTGCTGTTTGTTATACTGTGAAGGTTAACCTTCAAATTGGTCCCCTTTTCTATGTTGTTGCATTCTGCAATGCCCAAGGGAATAATCTATTTGTGAATTGTGAAAGAAGCTTAAATTTGTTCAGATAAATTCCTTGACTGCACACTCAATAACACACTGACAGATTTTCCAGACCCTACTCAACAAGGGAGGACTGAAATTGTGATTGGCAAGACAAAAAATTAACTGACCTAAAGCCTAAAGTATCAGATGAAAATGCCATCCTATAAACCTTACCCATAGTTTTTGATATGTTACATTGTCGCCTCACAGTAAGACGTTGCCCTGTTCGATTCTCAGCTAAAGCGTCTTCTGTGTGGAGACATGCGTGAATGGGCATGTCTTCGTTGAAGGTTGTGTGTCAGGCCTGGCAAGTCAGTACGTAAAAAAATCTACTGCCAATCATTAGCGGACCGGAGTTCCGCTGTGGCGACCCCTAACCGGGGAAAATCCGAAAGATACAACAACATGGAAGCAAAATGGAACGGTGCTCCCATCTCTGGGATCAATGTTAGAATGAAGAGATCCCAGAGGAAACTACTCAAGGACTACTTTGCTGGGATATTATCATACTTTACCTGGAGTTTCTGAGGTATCCACATTCTTACTTGTACTGCATCCTTCAGCATGGGTGACATGGGAAGGTTAACCTGAAATTCCTAATACTTCCATCTTTTCCATATATTGGTGAAGTTATTTTGGGAAGAAAGCAGGGGAACTACAGGCAAGCCCGTAAAGAACCTCACGACCCTGAGTATCTGAACAAAGGAAAAGGTCATGTGGAGGGAGCTATGAGGAAGAAAAAGAAGACGCCTTATTGTCCTTGCCTATCTCATAACAATGGACCTCAGGAATCACAGAAACCTGTTCTCAAATGAAGAATGAGGCTGAGACTGAGATATTCGGCTCTACCCCTAGCTCATTTGATGCTTGTGACAATAAGCAAATAGCAGATGTGCAGTTATCAGGCAAAGTAGGTTGCAGACAGGCTGGTGCATGCAGGAGGTGGCAATGAGTCATGACAGACCTGCAGGGAGCACTGCAGATGCATAACTGGAAGCATTCCAAGCAATACCCCTTCACTAGGCCTGGCAGCATACAAGGACCTGTTTCACAGTTGCTGATGGGAAAAATCACAGTGGCGCTCCGATTTCAAGTAACATATCTGACAGATTTCAGCTCTGAAGTACAGGTCAACACTAAGGGACTCTGGCTAACAAAGTTCACAGATGACTGCAAACTGGGAGCCATTACTGAATCCCCAAATGATGTGGATACTCTACAAAAGGGCCTTACAGAAACAAATACTTGGTGCCAGAGCCATGGGCTCAAACTGAATGCCAAGAAATGTGTAGTTATCCACTTTGGGAAAAAAAATGTACCCGTGAATTACCACATAGGTAACAGTACACTAAACACCGAAAGTGTGATAAGGGACTTAGGGACACAGGTGGAAAGTGGTCTCACCTTCAATAACCACATCGCCACAACAGTTAGGAAATCCTTCTATGTGGCAAACCTCATCACTAAAGGCTTTTTATCCAAAAAAAGGAGGTCATTGCCCCACTGCACTCATCCCTCATTAGACCCATTACAGAATACAACGCTCCATTTGGTATGTACCTCTCAAGACATCTGCAGCAACTGGAAAGGCCGCAGAAATACCTCACTAAAAGAATCACAGGCCTAAATGAGATGGCCTATGCTGACCGCCTTAAAAAACCCCAGCTATACTCTGTCGCATATCGTCTACTCCGAGGTGATCTCTGCTTAACAGACAAGGCCATGTCAAACCCAGAGCTGTTGGACATGCTACACGTAAAGAAATCCCAATCCCTCAGAGCCACACACTCCAGGGATCTAAACCTTGTCACCACAATAAACAAAACATGCTGGAGGGATAGGTTCCTGACCCAGAGACTCCCCAGACTCTGGAGTAGACTGCCCATACATGTCAAGCAGAGCACCTCTTTGGCCCTCTTCAAAAGGAACTTTAACGATTGGATGGGAGAAAGAAAATTCACCCCAGGGATCACGTCAGTCGCCCTGCTAGACAGGGGTCCAGGGATGTAAATAGTGTGGGACGAAATAGCCAGGGAATTGTTATGGCTAGCCTTGTATAGGCCCTAGGGCCTATAGCCTAGTACCAACCTATGAACCTATGAACATTGAAAAGAATTTGCAGATCATGTATAAAATGCAAACAAAATCACCACAGCCAGGTTCAAGAAATAAAATGTATTTAATAAAAAACATATTTAATAAAAAAACTCCCGATAAAAATATATGGATGAGGCCTTTTGTCTTACAACTAACCCTTCATCAGATCTACCTAATTATAAACACAGGCACTATTTAAACAATTCCTTGAAAGATTATCCTCCAATTGGGATGTCTCATTTTAAGAGCCAAAATCATATTAAGTAATTATTCATAAAAATTCAGGGTAATAACCAATCATTGTCCAAAAAAAAAAGTATACTCCATATAAACCAATCAACATAGTGTAGTGTATTCCATCTCAAAAGCCATTGGTCCTAATTTCATTGTTCAAGTCTAGTAGAGTCATTGTTTAATAACGAATAAAATCAAACAGATAAGTGCTTTCAGGTTTCTAAAGAACCCTTTCTCAGATCTGCCATTACTCAGTGAAACACTATACTTGTAAAAAAGTCATAACCAATCAAAAACTCCATTAAAGGATATGGCCCATAGCATAAACCAATCAAATCACTCTATGGAGCTTCTACCCCTTAAGAGCGGGTTTTAAAGGTATATTTGTATTAAGTCCCGGTAGCATGCATGCCTTCAATTCAGCAATCCATTTAATCTTAATATGTTCAGTTATCAAATTCATATCACCTCCTCTGGCAGTAATTTTCAGTGCCATAAAACAAAAATGGTGACCATTATTGTCATTATAGGTAGGTAGGTACTAGGCTATCTGCCCGAAGGCATTTATAAGCCTAGCCAGAATGTGTTGGCTTTTGCCGCCCCCTTTGATTAGTTCCCTGTGCCTCTGTCCAGCAGAGCCACTGAAGTCATCCCCGAGGTAAACTTTCTGTTTCCCATCCGCTAGTCAAGGTTTCTTTTGAAGAGTGTTAGTGAGGAGCTCTGCCTAATGTAGATTGGGATCTTGTTCCAAACAACGGGAAGTCTCTGGGACAGGAATCTATCCCTCCAGCACGTCCTATTTATTGTTGTGGTGAGGTTTAGATCCCTAGAGTGTGTGGCTCATGGGGATAAGGTTTTCTTTAGGTGGAGCATGTCCATCAATTCTGAGTTGGACATGGCCTTGTACGTCAGGCAGATATCACCTCTGAGTAGGCGGTATGCAACCGAGTACAGCTGTAATTTCTTCAGTCAAGCTGCATAGGGCATCTGTTTGAGGCCAGTGATCCTCTTGGTGAGGTACTTTTGTGGTCTTTCTAGCCGTTGCAGGTGTCTTGTAAGGTACATCCCAAATGGGGCATTGTACTCTATGATGGGTCTGATGAGTGATGAGTAGAGGGGCACAATGACCTCTTTTGATCTGGATGCGAACCCTTTTGTGATTAGGTGGGCCACGTAGAAGGATTTTCTAAACACTTTGGCAATGTGATTATCAAAGGTGAGATCACTATCTACTTGGGTCCCCAGATCCCTTATTACATCTTCCGTATTTAGGGGACTGCCACCTATGTGGTAGTTTGTGGGTACTTTGTTTTTTCCAAAGGGGATGACTATGCACTTTTTGGCATTTAGCTTGAGGCCATGATTTTGACACCAGGTATCCATCTCAGTGAGACCCTTTTGGAGGATGTCTGTGTCAGTCAGAGAGTCAATTATAGCCCCTAATTTGCAGTTGTCTGCGAACTTGGTCAGCCATAGTTCTCCTGTGCTTGCCTGTACCTCTGAGAAGTATATGCCGAACAGGAGGGGTCCTAGGACTGAGCCCTGTGGAACTCCACTTGTAACCGATTTAGAGTCAGACCTAGCTCCCGCAACTCTCGCCCTGTGGGTTCTGTCCATGAGCCAGTTGGCAACCCATCTTGTAACATAGGGGTTTATGTTCAGGCTGGTGAGCTTGTCTATAACACCAGAATGGGGAATGGTGTTGAAGGCCTTTGCGAGGTCTAGGTAGGCTGTGTGTACCACCTTTCCCTCATCTATAGCCTTGGTAACTGTCTCAAAGAAGTCCACCAGGTTTAGGAGGCATGATCTGCCCTTAAAGTCAAACTGGGTAGGGTCCAGTGTTTGGAGGTTCCCAATGTCTCTGTTAATGAGTTCCATGATGATGTGCTCTATAGCCTTGCAGACCAAGCTAGTCAGGCTTATAGGGCGATAGTTCCCAGGGTCTGTTGAGGCTCCACCTTTGTGGAGCGGAATAACCGCTGCTGTGCGCCACTCTATGGGTACGTAGCCTGTGGAGAGGCTGAGTTTGAACAGTGTGTTTAGGTGAGGGGTTAGTTCGTCTTTGAGCTCATGTAGGACGCAGCCTGGGACACCATTCGGTCCCATTGATGCTGTGTTTCTGGCTTTGGAGAGGGCTGTTTTAACCTGAGTGTCTGTGATTTCATGGACTCTACATTCTTCTGGTATGGTTACGGGCCCTCTTGGGGGTGAGGGGGGGGTGAAGTCTTTGCTGAACCTGTCTGCCAGGATGTTGGCAATATTGGTTGGTTCAGTGTATTTTGTACCGTTCTGCACTAACTCCGAGCAGATCTGAGCATTGCCACTTAGATTCTTGACATAGCTAAGGAATGCCTTGTGGTTATCTTTGGAGTCCTTGGCAATTTTTCTTTCAAAGCTTGCCTTGAATAATTTTATGAGGGATCGTAGTTTCGTGCTGATACTGATCAGGGATGTCTTCCCTTCTTGGGATTTTACTCTTTTCTGTACTAGTTTCCTCCTTCTATTGTATAGCTTGTTTATGGCAGGAGTCCACCAGACTGGTTTCCTTTTCTTGGAGGAGTGAGTCTTGGTTTTGCTTGGGATGGCATGATCCATGCATTCTTGTAGGTGCCTGTAGAATGCATTAGTAAAGAATTTTGCAGCTTGGACAGCGTTATCTTTCAGCATGGGGGCTTTGAAACTTTCCACCTCGGTCTTAAGTAACGTGAAGTTTGCTTTTGAAAAGTTTTTCACGGTGGTTTTCTTGTCCACGGTGGGGGTGGAATGTGGATATCCAAAGTGATTTGTTTATGGTCAGATCTAATCAGCAAGGGGTTGACCTCCGGTGTGGAACACCAGTCGCCCATGTTGGTGATGACCAGGTCCAATATGTTGTCACCTCTGGTGGGAGTGTTGACCAGTTGAACCAGGGTGTTTGAGTTTATAAATTCTAGGAAATGTTAGGCAAGGGAGTTAGTACTTGAGTAGTTCTCCCAGATAATATTTGGATAATTGAAATCACCCAATATTAGGGTGTTTGGTAGAACCTTTATGTTTCCCAGTGTTTCTAGGGACACAGAATGGGGGTCCTGGGACATGGTGGGTGATCTGCAGCAAGCTACAATTTGAATTGCAGTTTTTCCCATTGTTAGTAGCACGTGGATGATCTCTGAAGCAATGTGCTGTGCCACTAACCTGGAGGTGTGGGTATCATTGATGAATATGGATACGCCCCCACCTTTTGTATTTCGGTTTGGGTTCTGTGGCCGAAATGTATGGTATGAGTTGTAGCCTTGGTAGTGATGGGGTGCTCTCTAGAGCCTTAAACCAGGTTTCTGTTACTGCACATATATCGATTTTCTCCATACTGAGGTGTGCCTCGAGTGCATGCATTCTGAGGTTTAGACTTCTGGCAATGAGTAGCACTACCCTCAGTTTTTTGTTACTTGTGCTATTTACGGCGGTAGGTTTGTCTTTTGAGCCTTGCCTAAAAAAGGCACTATGGGGGTGGCAAGAGCCTTGGCCAGTATTCGAAAACCTAAGGGTGACAGGTGCAAGCTGTCTCTAGCGAAGCAACGTGGCTTGTCGAGCATGTCATCCCAGGTGGACAGACACTGGATCCCCTTTATACCAAGGTATCATTCTTGGTGAGGGCAGGATGCTACTCAGGGTCAGGGTCATAACGGCCTGGGCTACGTGATCAGAAAGCTCTTCCATGTCTCTTTTCATGTAGTCCAGAGAGGTATGGCTCAGGTCATTCACACCAACATGGACAATGACAGAGTCATATTTGTACTTGTTCTGTAGTGACCTGAGTGCTTATGTTATGTGGTGGATCCTGGCGCCCGACAGGCAGCTAACAGTAACCTTCACCTTATTCAGCCTAGTGGGTGGGACGTCAATGTGCCTGACTATAGAGTCACCTATTACTAGTATGTTGTGTTTAAACACGGGGTTCTTTACATCATGTAGCCTAATATTGCTCACATGTTTCAAAATATGCTCTTTAAAACATCTAGCAGTTTTATCAACACAGAAGCATGTACATGATTGACATACTGCCAAATAAACAAAATGTTTTGTCTTACAATCCACATAATTATGGCACTTATACTTTCTACCAGTTCAGGGGTGGAAGCTCCGTAGAGTGATTTGCCCCCCGGCAAAACAGCAGAATTAACATACCATTAACTGTAAAGTCTAACTGTTTGTTAATGTTCATAGCAGAAGATGCATGACGTCACCTCCTGCTATTTGAATACATCGAACCATGGTGGACGAAGTATTCATTTTCAGATTGGTTTACTTTTCGGTATGCCGTAGTCCACATTTAGAGTTGACATTTTAAACGGTCGACCTATATATATATATATATATATATATATATATATATATATATATATATATATATATACACACACACACACACACACACATATGTGGAGGTGGGCAGATAATAGATGCAGCAGTTATAATTAATTTTCAACTATAAAAAACTCAGAACTTCTAAAACCTTCACAGTGAACTAAATGTTTATATAAAGCATTTTTAATAACCCTCTTTGCTATACTATACACGTGTTTGTAAAAACACTGCTGTAGCCTCCATTTACTTTTACCCATATATACTACTGAATACTATTTGCAACAGAAAAACAAAGAAACAAAAACCAGTAGAATAACAGACACACCTAGAATGTTCTAACATGTCTGTGACAGCAGCAGGAGACTGGAGGAACAGGAGTCGAAGACCTGGCAAACTGTTTTCAATTACATATGCGTGTAAAGCAGTCACTGTCTTTACTGATGATTTTACAAATGAATTTGCAAGATAACAAATAATTGAAGACAGTTGACATTGAACCCAAGATCCCATACATACAAAACATGCATTTTACTCGAGCTATATCTGCCTGCAGTAGGAGGTAATACCAGAACTCCCTTACCTGAACACCACCACCAAAAGTTAAGGAAAACTACTTCTAACCAATTACAGAACGTTGAAATCTTGCAAAAGACATGAGTATGCATTTATAAGTATCTAAGGCATGGTCTGAGCTCAGTGTTTGTGCTTTAAGAGAAGTCAGACTACCACTTATCCAGTGAAATGCTTGACCGTATTCCTAAGAAACTCAAAGGCTATGAAGATATGAAAAAAAGTCCACAAAACTATCATTGCTGATGGCGACAGTGGCATGGAAACTACTCGAGTCCAGTCATTGTTGATCACGGCAGGGGTTACAGAAGAAGAGTCAGAAATGTCTTTTCAACTTGTATTTTTCTGTTGTTTTCAGTTAATGATTAGAAATTAGCATATTTAATACTTTTATCTCAATCAGGTAAATACACTGATCCTTTGTAAACCACTGTTTGTTAAGACCTGAGCCACAAGCAAGAAAAATATATAATAGGGCAGTTTTAAAGCAGACAAATCAATCAGCATGTATATATTTTTTTCAGAATAAAATAAAATATGTGGAGAAATCTCACATACGCATAGGGTAATTACATATGGTAATTTGTTAATGGTCAGCGTTTAGCCCTATTTACTTATTTATTTATTAAGTAAGATGCACACCCTGCTTAATGAAACAGCTTTACGGCTGCCCCATGCAAGTTCAAATACCCACCATCTTTTCTGTGAAACAATACTTCCTTCGGAGCCATCTGACTTCATTTACTCATTCTGACACCTGCTTTATCTTACTCAGTGCAATCACGGACCAGGAGCCTTCACCAGTAACTAGCAGAGATGAAACACAGAACTTAATGCTGATTGGGAAGCCAGTGCATCACCCATGCCCCCCCCCACACACACACACACACACACACACACACACACACACACACACACACACACACACACACACACACACACACACACACACACACACACACACACACACACACACACACACACGTGCACACACGTGCACACACACACACATGCACACGTGCACACACACACACACACACACACACACACACATGCACGCATGCTAGTTCACACACACTGTAGATTGATGAGGTGGCAGTTTGGAAGATTGCCAGTTAGCTAGCCAAAAGTGTGGGGTACTGGGAGAGGAGACTGAAGTACCTATCAAAAACTCATGTAAACACAGAAAAGATACAGACTTCTTGCATAAGGTACTTCAAAAGAGGATCAACCGGATAACCAAGGACTGTGTAGCAGCAAGCTAACCATTGCATCTGTGTGCTGCTCACCATCCAGCTTGTAACTTCAGGTTTTGCTGAGAATGATCTCTTATTTCAAAGTTGGTAGCTAACTGGAATTAAAAAAAAAAGTTTCTTTCATATCCCACCTTTATCTTCTTTTTTAGGACTACATATATGAGGGCATTCTTGACTGTCTTTATATAATTTATGTTGCAGACTGCACACTGTTTTTGTAGCCATACTTGAAAATACCTCACCCAATGTCCTTATATTAATGAGCTCTCTATACTTCTAAGTACTTCAAAATAAGACTCGTCTCTGTGCATCTTTCATCAATGCAGAACAGAAGACTGCACAGTGGGCAGGTTAAGCCTGGTAAGATTTCAATAGAAACAGCTTTCATTTGGTCTGATTAAACTTTAGTTTCTGCTTCTAGAGCATTTGGCATAGAATTTGGATTCATCCCTTTGCATTCAATTTTTCCCTCGGAACTAGACAAACCTTCAACTTTAGCACTCAAACCATTCATTTCACAGTCAAGCACTTGCTTAAAACTCATAGCAAGCACTAATTAACCCTAGTACTAGACCCCCCCTATACTGTCCAGAAGGACAAGGCTCTCTATGCGTCCCCACCAGCCAATCAGAAAAACAGCTTACTCTACCTATTTGGGCATGTCCAAAAGGCAGTTTCCGGTGTACTCTCCAGTCCAACTGGTGAATCTGGGCATTTTGAGGCAACGCTACAACTGCCTCATGTACACAGACAACCCTCTCCTCCTGCCACCAAACACTAATATATGCGAGAGATGCAATTATACAGCCAAACTGGAGGCAAAGCTCTCTGAACCCAAGACTGGAACTGACAGTCAAGAGGAGAAGGGTAATACTTGCAACACACCACCAGTCTAACATAGACCTAATAAACCAACACCGGCAAATAACACACATGAATACATGAAAACATACTTGGAGGCTCTAAATAAAAATCTGCAAAAGCAACAGAGACCTCCAAAGCAGACATCCAAGCAACCTCCACACCCCATCACCAACCATGAAACACATACTTCACATAATCAGTGTGCCATGCAATCACAGCCCTTAACGCAAAATAACATACCCAACACACTAGTAATAGGTGACTCTATAGTCAGGCACACTGATGTCCCACTAACTAGGCTGGACAAGGAGAAGGTTACAGTTAGCTGCCTGTCGGGTGCCAGGATCTGCCACATAACACAAGCACTCAGGTCACTCCAGAACAAGTACAAATACAACTCTGTCATTGTCCATGTTGGTGTGAATGACCTGAGACGTACATCCCTGGACTATATGAAAAGAGACATGGAAGAGCTCTCTGATCATGTAGCTCAGGCAGGTATGACCCTAACCCTGAGTAGCATCCTGCCCTCACCAAGAACGATGCCAGAGTATAAAGAAAAAATGATCAATTTCAACATTTGGCTAAGTTTCTGGTGTCATTTAAAGGGGATCCAGTATCTGTCCACCTGGGATGACATGCTCGACAAGCCACGTTGCTTCGCAAGAGATGGCTTGCACCTATCACCCTTAGGCTTTCGAATACTGGCCAAGGCTCTTGCCATCCCCATAGTGCCTTTTTTAGGCAAGGCTCAAAAGACAAACCCACCACCATAAATAGCACAAGTAACCAAAAATTGAGGGTAATGCTACTCAACGCCAGATGTCTAAACCTCAAAATGCACGCACTCGAGGCACTCCTCAGTATGGAGAACATCGACATCTGTGCAGCAACAGAAACCTGGTTTAAGGCTCCTGAGAGCACCCCAACACTACTAGGCTATACCTCATACCATACCTTTCGGCCACAGAACCAGGACCGAAACACAAAAAACGGGGGTGTATCCATATTCATCAAGGATACCCACACCTCCAGGTTAGTGGTGCAGCACAATGCATCAGAGATCATCCATGTGCAACTAACAACGGGCAAAACTGCAATCCAAATTGTAGCTTGCTACAGATCACCCACCATGGCCCAGGACCCCCATTCCGCATTTCTGGAGACACTGGGAAATATGAAGGTCCTACCAAACACGCTAATACTGGGTGATTTCAATTACCCAAACATAAACTGGGAGAACTACTCAAGTACTAACTCCCTTGTCCAACGCTTCCTAGAATTTATAAACTCGAATGCCCTGGATCAACTGGTCAACACCCCTACCAGAGAGAACAACATATTGGACCTGGTCATTACCAACATGGGTGACTGGTGTTCCACACTGGTGGTCAACCCCTCACTGGTTAGATCAGACCATAGACTAATCACTCTGGATATCCACATTCCGCCCCCACCCCCAATGAAGGAAACCACCATGAAAAACTTTTCAAAAGCAAACTTCACGTTACTTAAGACCGAGGTGGAAAGGTTCACAGCCCCCATGCTAAAGGGCAATGCTGTCCAAGCTGCTGAAACCTTTACAAAGGCACTCTATGAGCATCTGCAGGAATGCATGGATCATGCTATCCCAAGTAAAACCAAGACTCACTCCTCCAAGAAAAAGAAACCAGACTGGTGGACCCCTGCCATAAACAAGCTATACAACAGAAGGAGGAAACTAGTACAGAAAAGAGTAAATTCCCAAGAAGGAAAAACATCCCTGATCAGTATCAGCAAGAAACTATGATCCCTCATTAAATCATCCAAGGCTAGTTTCGAAAGAAAAATTGCCAATGACTCCAAAGATAACCACAAAGCATTCTTTAGCTATGTCAAGAACCTAAATGGAAACTCCTGAGTTAGTGCAGAATGGCACAAAATACACTGAACCGACTGACATTGCCAACATTCTGGCAGACAGGTTTAGTGCAAACTTCACCCCCCTCTCACCCCCTAAAGGGCCCATAACCATACCGGAAGAATGTTGGGCCCTGCCAATCACCGACACACAGGTTAAAACAGCCCTATCCAAAGCCAAAAACACAGCATCAATGGGACCGGATGGTGTCCCAGGCTGTATATTACAAGAGCTCCAAAATTAACTAACCCCTCACCTAAACACACTGTTCAAACTCAGCCTCTCTACAGGCTATGTACCCACAGAGTGGCACACAGCAACAGTTATCCCACTCCACAAAGGTGACCACAACGGACCCCGGGAACTATCGCCCTATAAGCCTGACTAGCCTGGTTTGCTAGGTATGGAACGCATCATCATGGAACTCATTAACAGAGACATTGGGAACCTCCAAACCTTGGACCCTACCCAGTTTGGCTTTGTTAAGGGCAGATCATGCCTCCTAAACCTGGTGGACTTCTTTGAGATGGTTACCAAGGCATTAGATGAGGGAAAGGAGGTCCACACAGCCTACCTAAACCTCGCAAAGGCTTTTGACACCATTCCCCATTCTAGTATTATAGACAAGCTCACCAGCTTGAACATAAACCCCTACTTCACGAGATGGTTTGCCAACTGGCTCATGGATAGAACCCACAAGGTGAGAGTTGCAGGCTCTACGTCCAACTCTAAACCGGTTACAAGTGGCATCCCCCAGGGCTCAGTCCTAGGACCCCTCCTGTTCGGTATATACTTCTCAGAGGTACAGTCAAGCATAGGAGGACTATGGCTGACCAAGTTCGCAGACGACTGCAAACTAGGGGCCATAATTGTTTCTCCGGCTGATACAGACACCCTCCAGATGGGTCTCACTGAGACAGATACCTTGTGTCAAAATCATGTCCTCAAGCTAAATGCCAAAAAGTGCATAGTCATCCCCTTTGGAAAAAACAAAGTACCCACGAACTACCACATAGGTGGTAGTCCCCTAAATACAGAAAATGTAATAAGGGATCTGGGGACCCAAGTAGATAGTAATCTCTCCTTTGATAATCATATTGCCAAGGTGTTTAGAAAATCCTTCTATGTGGCCCACCTAATCACAAAAGAGTTCACATCTAGAACAAAAGATGTTATTGTGCCTTTCTACTCATCACTCATTAGACCCATCATAGAATACAATGCCCCATTTGGGATGTACCTTACAAGACACCTGCAACAGCTGGAAAGACCACAAAAGTACCTCACCAAGAGGATTACTGGCCTCAAACAGATGCCCTATGCAAACTGACTCAAGAAACTCCAGCTGTACTCGACTGCATACCGCTTACTCAGAGGTGATCTCTGCCTGACATACAAGGCCATGTCCAACCCAAAATTGATGGACATGCTCCACCTAAAAAAAACAAATCCCGGAGAGCCACACAGTCTAGAGATATAAACCTCACCACAACGATAAATAGAACATGCTGGAGGGATAGATTCCTATCCCACAGACTCCCCATGCTTTGGAACAGGATTCCAATATACATCAGGCAGAGCCCCTCACTAACACTCTTCAAGAGAAAACTTGACGGGTGGATGGGAATCAGAAAATTTACCCCAGGAATCACTGCAGTGGCTCTGCTGGACAGTGGCGCAGGGAACTAATGGCTCTGCTGGACAGAGGCACAGGGAACTAATCTAAGCGAGTGGCGAAAGCCAACACATTCTGGCTAGGCTTATAAATGCCCTTGGGCAGATAGCCTAGTACTTACCTAAGAACCTATGAACCTATAAAGGTGGAGCATCCACTAATCCAAGAAATTATAGACCCATCAGCCTAACTAGCCTGATCTGCAAGGCCATGGAGCAGATTGTAATGGACCTCATTAAAAAGGACACTGGCAACCTCCAGGCACTTGATCCCACACAGTCTGGTTCTGTCAAGGGGAGGTCAAGCCTGTTAAATTTGGTCAACTTCTTTGAGACAGTCACCAAGGCCATAGATGACCTGGTCAAGCCCTTCGATACTATTCCCAACTCAGGTATAATAGACAAACTCTCTCAACTAGGCATCAATCCATATGTTACAGATGGGTAGCAAACTGATTCCCTGACAGAACCCACCTAGTCAAAATAGGGGAAGCCACCTCAAGTAATAGACTCATAACAAATCCTGTACCCCAGAGATTGGTCTTGGGGCCTCTACTGTTTGGGGTATACTTCTCAGAGGTGCAGGCCAAATCTATTGGGCCATGACTGACCAAGTTTGCAGATGACTGCAACCTGGGTGCTGTCATAAATTCCACTAGTGATGTGGACATCCTCCAAGAGGGTCTCACCCAAACAAATGACTGGTGCCAGAAACATGGCCTCAAACTGAATGGCTAAAATGCATCATCATCCCTTTTGAGGAGAATGACATCCCCACAAATTATCACATCGATAATAAGGCACTAAGCATGCAATGAGTTGTGAGAGACTTGGGAACCCAGGTTGATAGCAAACTGACTTTTGACCATCATATTGCCTCCGTTTTACAGAAAGAGTTCTACATGGCCCACCTCATTAGTAAGGGAATTTTATCCAGGGACAAGGTGGTCATAACATCCTTGTATTCTTTCCTTATAAGACCGATTATTGAATAAAATGCCCTTTTTGGTATGTACCTCACAAAGCATATGCAGCAGCTGGAGAAACCACAGAGATTCCTCACCCAGAGAATCCAGGGCCTCAAACATCTACCCTATACAGATAGGCTAAAAGCTCTGTCCCTCTACTCAGTCTCCTACAGACTCCTCAGAGGTGACCTCTGTCTGGCATACAAAGCAATCTCAGACCCCGCCCTGATGGGACTGCTGCATATCCGCAAGTCAAGCTCCGCTCGAGTAACCTGCATGCGAGACCTCATCCTGGTCTGTGACATTAATAGGACTTGTTGGCAGGACAGATTTGTGTCCCAGAGACTCCCCCTTTTGTGGAATAGACTCCCTCTCTACGTAAAGCAGAGTACTTCATTAAACCTTTTTAAGTACAACCTGGATAACTGGAGGGGGAACAGAAAATACACCCCTGGGATCCCACCTATGTCCCTGCTGGACAGTGGCATAGGATGCTGACTTGTTGGAACATGGGCTAAATTCTTGGTTAGGCTTGCAAGGGCCTCAGAGCCAATAGCCTAGTAACTTCCTATGATCCAAAAGTGGGCTCATGCAGTAAATGATTCCAGATTACTGAGCAGCCTTCCCAATAGCCAGCTGTATACACAATAAACATGCAAAAGGATATGGAATACTCTCACTATGCTGAGGCTTTTTCAGTTGTTGACCTCTTGTTCAAAAGGCGAATGTCACACTTCATTTTAACTGGAGTATGCTAAGCTGTACAGGATGACAGTGTACTTCTGCCTGATTTTTTTGCCTTTTTTCACCACTATAGTGCCATTCTGGATCTGGGAGGTGCAGGAGTGGCTGCCTCCCACAAAAAATTGCTTTTTCATGTCCATGCAATTTATGCCTCCCACAAAAAATTGCATTTTCATGTTTATGCAATTTATGACTTATGGAACTGTAAATTGAAATATGGTAACTCGACTGAGCAGCAGGTATACCAAAGGATTTCAGGTCACTCAAGCACTTGGTTTGCTTTAACAAAGAGCAGCTGTTTTAGATGCACTTCCTAGCAATATGCATCTCATCCAGTTGTAGTGATCACAAATTCATTACCAAGGCTTCGGGACTTCAGTACAGCACCACACAACCTTATTTTATCACAAAAGATTCTGATGAGCCACCTGAAACTGTATTTATTGACACATAACATATAGTACTTATATTGTACAGCACTGAATGGCACTTTGTGTACTTTAAACAAGGAAAAGGGGAGAAGCGGGATCAGCTGATCTTGAAATTGCAGAAGACTTATTTCCATGCATCTCCCCACTAAATGCCTTATTATGAGGATATAGCAGGAGCATAAAAATGGGCAGGTATTAGTGAGGATATGGACCTAATATATGACCGTGTGGTAAAGACCAGTTAGCTGTTGCTAAGATGGACAAAACATCATATTCCATGACCAGCTGATTTTTATTTGCTAGTGTCCAATCACTCCACACCTGTGCAGAGGTTTCTAAATTCATCCAGGTTTCTACCTGTACCACTCATTATCTGTTTGCAGCAGATGAACTTTACAATCTTCCATTTCAGGCTGCCACCCCTAAGAGGTGGTTCATAGGTACAAGAATCCTCAAGAGGTTCTCTGTGATTATACAGGCTATTTGTATGGAAATCTAGACAGTAGCAGTATTAAGATATGGGTGTCAAATGTACAGCTGAACTGGGAACTGTACAGATCATTAATTAGGTTCATAGGTTCATACTAGGCTATCTGCCCTAGGGCATTTATAAGCCTAGCCAGAATGTGTTTGGCTTTCACCACCCATTTTAAATTAATTTTGCTATGCCCTTTTTCGAGGTTAGTATACTATGCCTCTGTCTAACAGTGACACAGAAGTGATACCCGGGGTAAACCTATGATCTCCCATCTACTCATCAAGATTCCTCTTGAAGAGAGTCAATGAGGGACTCTGCCTAACCTGGACTGTGTCTTTCTCTTGAAACTTTTTTTTTGTGACAGATACAGTGTTCTGGTTGTGTAAGCTTATCCAAACTTTCAGATTTTTTTTAAATTTGTGCAGTACATCTATTTCACGTGGAGCACTTTGGTACAAAACTGACAAACAAATTGTCTTGATTTTCTATTAGGTGTTGATCTATTTGGAACATTGTAACTAATGACCCCCCATTTGCTCCATACAAAAATGATCTAATGAGATGGCCTTACTGACATGATTTCATTTTTCAGCTATGCTTTCCATTTCCCAAAGTTTGTTTCCTCAGGAGGCGATTTGTTTTATCCTCCTTCTCCATCTGGCTGCTTTTTCTTTTCATTTAGATTGGAGACTAGGATGGTATAAGGGCTGAAAAGATATAGTAGAATACAGTTTTAAAACATCTAGTGATAAAGGTCTAGAACAACAAAGCACCAACTAATAAGTAGGAAAGAGAAAAGTTTTGGTCTTATCTGCACAAACTTCCTCAAAGGACTCCAGTGAAAGTGGAGATGTCATAGCTGAAATTGCAATGGGATCAGGAGTCGTCCTGTCTGGAATAGGGAGATAGGGGACAGGGAAGGAGCTTGAGTTTAAGGAGATGTCATTGCAGAAGATGACGTGCTTAAGGAAAGCAATCCTAACAGTTTCCAGTTTCCAGACAGAACCAGATTAAGTCAGTTGGCTATGAAGGCACAAAGAGGCTCATCAAAAGAAAAAATGGAATAAGAGAAATTAGTAGAATTCAGTAATGGGGATAAACTTGTGACTCCCCCCTTAAATAAATAAATAAATACAATGGTTCTGCCTTTTTAAAGAGTAGACAGAGGGGTTAAAAGGCAGTCCATAGAGTTAAAGATCAGGCCATATAATATATCAAAAGCCCAAGAGAATCTTCAAATAGGGATAATTTAAAAGAAATTGTATGAAGAAGTTTCATTGTCATGAAATCTCTGGATCCTCCAAAACCCCCTCCCAAGCGGATTCCAGCTGCTAACTAACCCCAACTCATGACCTTTTCCTGATGACTGACATGAGATGCATGCAACACATGAGCACTGACTGTTGGACAAAGATTCCACATATCAGAAGTGGCATTTAGGTCAGGAGAGACCTCTCCAGGTCCTTGCATTGGCAGAATGGTCTCCTACACCCACATGAATGTCTTCTGTCCTGCAAGAAGCCCACACATCCGAAGTCACAGTGGCACCAGCATACCCGAAGAGTCACAGGTTTAGTTGCGATGGAACTGTCAAAGAACAAGTACAGGTACACCTTCTCTCCCATTTCTTTTATGGGTACTGCAGGGTGTACCTGCTGCTTTTAATAAATAGGGTTCTTCATGCTGTAACTTCAAAGACTTCAGAAAAGGTGGTTCCTTGGGGGAGGAGCAGTTTCAAACATGCAGTTTCTAACACAGCACAAGAACGATACACTAGTAAAACATAAAGGAAACAAACGAAGTAGCTGGAGACCTTCCAACAAACCAATATTTATTGTTAGCGCTTTCGTTTAGACAAATTTCCAAACTTCTTCAGACAACTTATCCCAAAATGCAAGAGTGTTAAATAGGGATAATAATTAAATTTTAATTGTTCAGCAAATTAAGTTCTTAAAGTTATATGTACCTAAGCTAAAGATACAAAATTTAGAATCTCAAAACCATGTAAATATCACATTTAAAAATACTCTAAATCAACAGGTATAAATAAAATGTAGACATAAAAATACAATAGAACCACAAACACATACCCTAAAAAAACATGATCTGATTTAAATACAAGTCATATTTGGGAAATAGGCTAAAAATCAGATAAAAAAATATATACTAGAACTAATAGGTTTTAGTAATAATAACCACCAGATAGGATACATAATTAAATCCTACCTATTTAGTGCTTTTAACTTCAAAATATACATGATGGAAGCATATTCATTAAGCCCAGGAGAAATATGGGCAAAAGTACGAATTTTCCTTAACAGCTCATTTTCCTCAAGTCTGAGCTGCCAGGGGCCCCCTCTTACACTATATTTTTCTTGATGTAAAATAGTAAAAAGAAATTTATGTGTGGGGTGATCTAAGATATGCCTGGCAAGTGCATTAAGTGTATTGCCTTTATTAATGTGATAAATATGTTCATAGATTCTTTGTCTTGGAGACGTCTCTGTTTTCCCAATGTAAAATGATTGACATAGTTGGCATAATGCCACATAAACTATTACTTTTGATTCACAGTTATATTTTTAATTTACTTGATATTATATATATATATGTGTGCTTGTGTGTATGTATATGAGTGACATTCCTTTCATTGAAGTATAAAACTAAGTTGCAGTAATTAACTAATAACTAGAAATCAGGTGCATTTAGAGTCATTCTGTAGATAATAGTTTTATTTATGTATTTATATATTTAAGTATTTATTTATTTTACATTTGTTTACCGGGAAAGTCCGACTGGACACAGGTCCATTTTCAGTGCAGGCCCGGGGAGAAAAGTTCCAGCTAGAGTGTATACGTTTATACAAAAAAACATTGACGCATAAAATCCATAAAGTACATAAAGATGTGTATCACATACAAAAAGTAATCAGGTCACAATCAGTGAACTTATTGACACTGGATATCTAGTTATAACATGGTAAATGTCAGACAATTCATAGTAATAAAAGACAAGACAGTTTAGAACATAGTTTTGAATGTTTCTAAAGTTTCATAGCTTTTTATTTCATAAGATAGTTGATATCAAGTGGTAGGTCCTATACTTGAGAAGGCTTTTTTTATCTAGTGATTAGCTTATACGTTGCTGGTACAGTTGTAGGTGCATTTTCTTGGCTGCCTCTAACAGAGCAGCAAGTCAAAACAGCTCAACTGTCTTGCCAGTGTGCCAGTAAAAGAATTCCCTGTGTATTGAAATAATTTAGCTTTCTTTTTGCTTTTTGTGTGACCATTTACATAGGTTCATAGGTTCATAGGTTCATACTAGGCTATCTGCCCAAGGGCATTTATAAGCCTAGCCCAGAGTTTTGTGGCTTTCGCCACCCCTTTAGTTTGGAGGATACTATGCCCATTATTTTGCTGTGCCTCTGTCAAACAGTGACACTGAGATAATCCCTGGGGTATATCTGCGATCTCCCATCCATTGGTCAAGATTTCTCTTGAACAAAGCCAGCGAGGTGCTCTGCCTCACATGTACCGGGATTTTGTTCCACAGCATAGGGAGTCTCTGGGTGATGAATCTGTCCCTCCAGCACGTCCTATTAATAACCGTGTCAAGGTTTAAGTCTCCCACCCTTGTAGTTCTGAGGGATCTAGATTTTTTGAGGTGAAGCATGTTCATCAATTCTGGGTTGGACATGGCCTTGTATGTCAGGCACAGGTCACCTCTGAGCAGACGGTGGCGACTGAATAGAGCTGGAGTTCCTTCAGTCGGGCAGCATAGGACATATTTTTGAGAACCTTTATCCTTTTGGTGAGGAACTTTTGGGGCCTTTCCAGTTGCTGCAGGTGTCGTGTCAGATACATTCCGAATGGGGCATTGTACTCAATCATTGGTCTGATGAGTGATGAGTACAGGGGGATGATGACTTCCCTTGATCTAGATGTGAATCCCTTCATGATCAGGTGGGCAATGTAGAAGGTCTTCCTAACTACTTTGGCAACGTGAGTGTCAAACGAAAGGTTACTGTCAACCTGGGTACCCAGATCCATGATAACCTCTTCTGTGCTTAGTGGGTTGCCGCCTATATGGTAGCTAGGGGTAACCTTGTTTTTCCCAAAGGGTATGACTATGCATTTTTTGGCGTTTAACTTTAGGCCATGGCTCTGGCACCAGTTATCCATTTCTATAAGACCCTTCTGAAGGATATCTGTGTCAGATGTGTTCTCAACTATGGCGCCCAGTTTGCAGTCATCTGCAAATTTTGTCAGCCATAATCCTCCTGTGTTTGCTTGTACTTCTGAAAAGTAGATGCCGAACAGGAGTGGGCCCAGGACTGAGCCCTGTGGGACACCACTTGTGACAGGCTTTGAGTCTGACATGGCGCCAACAACTATGACCCTGTGGGTTCTGTCACTTAGCCAGCTGCAACCCATCTTGTGACGTATGGGTTTACATTTAAGCTGATGAGTTTTTCAATGATACCTGAGTGGGGTATTGTGTCGAAAGCCTTTGCCAGGTCGAGGTAGGCTGTGTGGACTGCCTTTCCCTCATCAATGGCCTTGGTGACTGTTTTGAAAAAGTCAACCAAGTTTAAAAGTCATGATCTGCCTTTGACAAAGCCAAACTGGGTCGGATCCAAAGTCTGCAAGTCTCCTATGTCTTTATTTATGAGTTCCATTATGATCCTCTCCATAGCTTTGCAGATCAGGCTTGTCAAGCTGATGGGACGGTAATTTCCAGGGTCGGTGGAGGCACCGTCTTTGTGAAGTGGGACCACAGTTGCCGCACGCCACTCCTTAGGCACGTATCCTGAGGTGAGGCTAAGATTAAACAGCTGCCCTAACTGCGGGTTTAATTCCTCATTGAGTTCGTGGAGCACACAACCGGGGACACCATCTGGTCCCATGGATGCTGTGTTTTTTGCCTTGGAGAGAGCAGTTCTCACCTGAGCGTTAGAGATGTTTGGGGGGCTACAATCCTCTGGTATAGATATCTCACCTTTTGGGGGGAAGGGGGGGGTTTGCACTGAATCTGTCAGCCAGTATGTTGGCAATGTCTGTAGGTTCAGTAATTTTTACATCATTTTGAACTAATTCTGAGCATAACTGGGAGTTTCCTCCCAGGTTTCTAACATAGCTAAAGAAGGTCTTATGATTGTCTTTTGAGTCCTTAGCGACTTTTCTCTCAAAATTTGCCTTGGATGATTTTATGAGAGATCTTAGTTTTTTACTTATAATGATCAAAGGTGTTTTCCCTTTTAAGGATTTTGCTCTATCTTGTAGTAGCTTCCTCCTTTTGTTGTAGAGCTTGTTTATGGCTGGGGTCCACCAGACTGGACGCTTGCCTTTGGTACAAGGAGTCTTTGTTTTGTTTGGGATTGCCTGATCCATGCAGTCCTATAGGTGCTGGTAGAAGGCATTTGTAAGTGATTCAGCGGCTTGAGTAATGGTTTCCGCAGGCTCGGGGGCCTTAAAAGAGACCACACCAGTCTTTAGAAGTGTGAAGTCGGCTTTTGAGAAGTTCTTCACTGTGGTCTTTTTTATCTCAGGTGGGGGCGGGATGTGGACTTCCAGTGAGATTAGTTTATGGTCTGATCTCACGAGTGAGGGGTATACTTCTGGTGTTGAACATTGTGACCCCATGTTCATGATGATGAGATCTAGTATGTTTTCTCCTCTTGTGGGGATGGTGACTAGTTGTTCCATGGCATCTGAGTTTATGAACTCTAGGAACCTTTGGGCTAGAGTGTTGGGGCTTGAGTAGTGATCCCAGTCTATATTCGGGTAGTTGAAATCACCTAGTATGATGGTGTTTGGAGATACATTTATCCCCTCCAGTGCTTTCAGGAAAGCTATGTGAGGTTCCTGAGATTGAGAGGGTGGCCTGTAACATGCTACAAATTGCAGAGCAGTCTTGCCTATGGTTAATTGCACCTGGATGGTCTCCGATGCATTGTGCGTTGCCACCAACCTTGAGGTGTGGGTGTCCTTGATGAATATAGACACCCCCCCTCCTTTCTTGGTGTTGTCCGGATTTTGGGGCCGGAACGCATGATATGAGGTAAAACCTGATAGTGCCGGGGTGCTCTCGGGAGCCTTGAACCAGGTTTCAGTCACAGCACAGACATCGATGTTCTCCATACTGAGAAGGGCCTTGAGTGCATGCATCTTGAGGTTGAGACTTCTGGCATTGAGCAGCATTACCCTTAGTTTTTTTCCTTTTTTGTGTTCTAGGGTGGTAGGTTTAGAATTTGAGCCTTGCCTAAAAAAGGCACTATGGGGTGGCAAGAGCCTTTGCCAATATCCGGAAGCCCAGGGGTGACAGGTGCAAGCCATCCCTTGCGAAGCAGCGTGGCTTGTCCAGCATGTCATCCCAGGCAGACAGACATTGGATCCCCTTTGAATGACACCAGAGTTTAAGCCAATTATTAAAGCTGATCATCTTGTCTCTGTATTGTGGCATCATTCTTGGTGAAGGTAGGATACTTCTCAAGGTCAGGGTCATACCTGCCTGGACTACATAATCAGAGAGCTCCTCTATGTCTCTTTTCATGTAGTCCAAGGAGGTACGTCTCAGGTCGTTCACACCAGCGTGGACAATGACAGTGTCGTACTTGTACCTGCTGTTGAGAGACCAGAATGCTTGCGTTATGTGGCGAATTCTAGCGCCCGACAGGCAGCTTACTGTGACCTTTTCCTTACTCAATCTGGTGAGCGGGACGTCAGTGTGTCTGACTATGGAGTCACCAATGACGAGTGTGTCTGGCATTGTGTTTGGCCTTAAGGGCTGTGACTGTTTGGCACACTGACTATGTGGTCTATGTGTTGCATGTGTTGTGTCCTGAGGTCGCAGTTGTTTGGGTGTCTGCTTTGGTGGCCTCTGCTGTTTTGGTAGATTTTTGATCAGAGCCTCCGAGTATGTCTTTGTGTATTTATGTGTATGATTTGAAGTTGTGATAGTACTATGTGAGACTGGGTTTGTGGTGTGTGTGGTTACCTTCTCCTCCTGTCTGGTCTTGCCAGTCCTATGTTGAGAGAGCTCAGCCTCCAGTTTGGCTATATAGTTGCATCTCGCATGTATTTGTGTTTTGTGGGAGAAGGAGAGGGTTGTCCGTGTACATGAGACAATTGTAACATTGCCTCAATATTCCCAGATTCACCAGCTGAGCAGGAGAGGACACTAGCAACTGATCCCTCGACATGCTAGAAGGAATAGACAAAGACTTTAAAAAGACTCCGGGGATGTGGGTGATCGAAAAGGGGTTTTTGGCTGGTGGGGTACTATGTATAATAAAAGTGCTATATCAAGTAAAAAAATACTTTAGGAGCAAGTGCTAGGCTTTACAGATAGAGAATAGTCTACTTAAGAATCAAGTAGAGCTGAGCTTTTTAGATATAGAATACGCTGGTTTGATCAGCAGTACAGTTCAAAGAAGGCTGTTTTAAGGGAAAATTTGAAGAGTGGACTTTAGGTAGCCCGAATAGTTTAACCTTGATTAACCGCCGCTGCTCTTGTGTGCTCCTATAGCAACTCCGCGCTAAAGCGTGCTTTATAGCAGGGGGCTGGAAAAGGCAGGAAATTACCCAAAATGGCCAATGAATTACCAGTTACTGTCTCAAACCACTCCTCTGAGGACAAACAGGCAGCTCAGTACTCCCCACTCTCACTGGTGAGTAAAGAAACTTCCCTCTGGCCCAAAATATAATGAGCA